>NC_060129.1:138621342-138922790 GCF_021461395.2 Schistocerca americana
CTTCCTATCTACTCTGTATTCTTTTAGGATATTAAAGAGGGTTTCTCTGTGTATTGAGTCATACGCCTTCTTGAATTCGACGAAGGTGATGGTTATGTTCTGTTTCTGTTACAGTATCATCTTAAGGTTCCATATCTGTTCATTGCCAACCTGTGCTTACGAAACCCAACATAGTATTCGCCAATCAGGTGGGCCGTTTGCTTCTGTAATCTATTTATCAGTGTTTTTCAAAGTATCTTATATGTGACAGGTAACAGTGGGTTCGACTTATCCCCTTTCTCGTGTAGAGGTTGTATCAGTGCTGTGCGCCTTGCTTTCGGTATCTCTTCTGTTTCCCATATTTGTTTCGTGTTGTTGAGTATGTGTTCTGTGAGGTCCGAGTCTTGTAGTTTCCAGATTTCCGCGATGAGTGGTTCAAATGGCTCTGAGCACTGTGGGACTTAACATTTGAGGTCATCAGTCCCCTAGAACTTAGAACTACTTAAACCTAACTAACCTAAGAACATCACACACACCCATGCCCGAGGCAGGATTCGAACCTGCGACCGTAGCGGTCACGCGGTACCAGACAGTAGTGCCTAGAACCGCTCGGCCACCCCGGCCGGCGTGTCCCTGTTGCCATGCGACGTACGTCATTGCTTGTTTACAGGTAACGTCAATTGTTCGAGGGATCAGTACGACCATTGTAAGCAGATGGGTTACTACGTTGAGTTAACCAGACTTGGCTAGTGCAATGACAGTGTACAAAGAGTAAGAGATGGCAAATACCCGTTTGATGTATGGTTTAGCTGACAGCAATGGCGCTCGTTCCCAAGGTATATACCAGGAGAGATTTCCAGGACGAAGGTGCCCCGACGGATAAACGTTTGAAGCCACACTGATCCTCGTCTTAGGGACCATGGGGCATTTAAGCCTGACACTCACGGCACTGGGAGGCGTCCTAGGAGGGCGAGGACACCGCAACGCGAGGCGGCTGTTCTTCACGCGGTTGACGACGACGCTAGCATCAGTACAAGTCGTGTAGCTGCAACACTGAATGATGACCGCTTGACCCTGGAGAGCGTTACACGAGGACCAGCTGTCATTATACCGTTTACAGCCTGTGCAGACACTATCGGCAGCTGATTTTCCTACACGGGGGCTCTTCTATAAATGGTTTATTCAACACTGTGTCAGTCCTAATTTTAGTACAACTGTTGAAGTGTGACACGCTGAATAATGAAACATCGCAGACAATTGCAAAGCTTTCTCCAGACACTTTAAGACAACTGTGACTTCTCTTAGATAAGCTGATCTCTTTTTGTGGAGACAATGCCAATCGCAAATTCGTAGGGCCCCATCGACGCTGCCAGCGGAATATGATTCGCCAAATTAAAGAAGAACTGGGAAGAATTTAGAAGGAATTGGATGACCCGCCCGCATCCTGCACAACACTACATCCAGCGCTGCTGGAGTATTAACTGTCGACATTGAAATAATCGTCATGAAAATATTTAATTATTTTTCAATATGCACGGTAAGAACAGGAAAGCTGTAAGAGCTCTGCTTATACGTCGATGTCAATCATCAGACTCTGTCATTCAGAAACAAGATGGATGCCGTTAATATCCGCAGCTGGGAGAATTCTTAAGCTTTGGATTCCATTAAAACATTTTTTGACGCCGAGGACAGGCCACCTAAAATAATTTCAGATTTTTCCGCAGCCTGATCAGCGAAATTTACTTCCTGTTCCTGCAATCAAATTTGGCTCTGTTTGAAAAAAAAATGGACAATAGTCTCGATAACTATTATGAGAAGCATATTAATCGACACTGAAAGATGTCTGAATGAAAGAAATTTGATGAAGACACAATGGGTTCAAATGGCTCTGAGCACTATGGGTCTTAACATCTATGGTCATCAGTCCCCTAGAACTTAGAACTACTTAAACCTAACTAACCTAAGGACATCACACAACACCCAGTCATCACGAGGCAGAGAAAATCCCTGACCCCTCCGGGAATCGAACCCGGGTGTGGGATGCGAGAATGCTACCGCACGACCACGAGCTGTGGACGATCTTATATAATACCGAGCAGCCATGATGCCCTCAGACATGTAGGGAATGGTGGTTGAATTGAGAAAAATTTGACTGAATATAATGGAAAACAGACTCGATGTTTTCAGGTAGTGGGGCAACGGCAAATGAATTTAGAAAATTGTACAGAGTACAAAGAAAAGCAGAAATTTGTTAAAAAACATCATAGTCGCCGTTGACTGTATGAAACATTTATTATTACGATTGCAATTTCGGCCTTAGGGCTATTTTCAAGTCACAGTGCAAAAGTTACATCTCGTCAGAATACGAGACTGTACGATATGAGTACGTGTCGTCGTAAAAATGTACCCTTTTGACTGCGAGTGTCCCACAAGACCTGATGAGTACGACTCTTATTACATCGTAAAATGTTGTTAAATACGTGCTGTATTGTCAATGTTACCATCGTTCTAATAATCTATCACAAATAAAAGCTCAGGTGCACTGACAGCATGTGGAGCTAAGTCTGTTGGCGCGAAGAAAAAGACATTGACAATACAGCACATATTCAACAACATCTTACGATGTAATAAGTGTCGTACTCATCGGTCTTGTGGGACTCTCACAGTCAAAAGGGTACATTTTAACGACAACATGTACTTAAGTCGGATAGTCTTATATTCTGACAGAATGTAACTTTTGCAGTGTTACTTGAAAATGGCCCTAAGGCCGAAATTGCAATCGTAGTAATAAATATTTCGTACAGTCTACGGCGACTATGATGTCTTTTAAGAAATATTATATGACTGTGAATCCCAACCATGAGCGGATCCTGTACGATCTCATTCCGTTCCCCCACCTCCTCCTTTTCCTTGAAAGGATACGGATCCTGTACACCTCCTGCAAACTCGATCCTCCTCACCCACTTGTCTCGCCCATCCTCTCCCACCCCCGCCCGCTGCCACGCCTGTATTCCCATGTCCCGCCCGGTCTCCATCCCTCCACCCTCCTTACCCTCTCCCAAGGTGGCTTCTGCCAGCTCCCCCTCCCTGATGATGACCTCCTCCATCTACCCCTCCTATCAACTTTGATCCTCCCCCCCCCCACTTTCTGTGTCTTTTCCTTTTGGCACCCTCCCTCCCTTCTCTCTCCTTTCCACCCCTTTCTCCACCCCTCTTCCCCGTGGCTTCCCCTCCCCCTTCCTCCCTCCCCCTATCTCCCCTGCCCGTGGCATCTCTGCCCTCCCCTCTCTCTCTCTCCCCCCCCTCCTCCTCTCTTGGCAGGTCCCCGGACTCGTACATGCTTAGTGAACATTCGCGCGCCGGAGATCGACGCCTCGTGTTTCTGTGCGTGCCGTCGTTTGTGCTTAAGTGGTTCAGTGTTATTCGTTTTGTGCACCTATTATCGCGTGTGACACTTTTCGTCTGTGTGTGTGTCCAAGTGTCTGAACAAATTTTATCTTGGACTCTACGCCCGTGAACGGCTCCATGTATTTTAAAAAGTGTCTGTCTCTGTTTATATGTCCACCGTATTTTTTCTCTAATTGTCTTCATTTGTATCTTTTGTGTTTCTCTGAGGCCAAAGAGCGGCGTAGCATGCTGCTGCTGGCCTGCCTGTAAACGGGTTTAAAATAACAATAAAGAAAAAAAAAGCAACCATGAGAAGTTAATCAAAGTAGACAGGTTGTCTCCAGATGTACAAGCGACGGCAGATGGATTTAGAAATCTGTTACTGTATAACTGCGAAGAGCAGACTCATTGTCATCAGCGAGGGTAGGGTTGCTGTCCATTCCGATACATTGGGACTGTCACTGTTACAGACCTTGTTGTTCTGACATCACGACAAGACCCAGTTTTGCCCAATTTTGCAAAATACCGTTACGAGCTTGGCTCAAGTACTGAAATAACGCCATCTGTTTGTACAACATGCAAACTCAGCCTCAGTTAGTTTTATTTATGTCAACAAGTTTGTGTTGACAAGGATGTCTCACACACAGATGGCGTTGTATGTTGAATGTCCTGTATGGACGATGCCAGCACATTGTAGGCCTAGCGCCATCGTTCGAGAAAATACCAGACTTCCTACAATTTTTTGTTTTTTTGTGTCGTGTGTTGTCCCAACTGTACCCACATTTGGCGGTCTCTACTTGTTTTTGTGTAGTTAGGAAAGGGTAAGTTTTTCACAACTTTATTTAATTAACATTCAGAAGGAACTGGGCTCTCACTTTGGGTCCTTTGCTCTTCTGTAATTTTGTCCTTTCTTGTTGGAGTCCAAATTTTAGTTTTATCATATTTTATTTTCCAAAGGAGTTTTGGCGCTTGATTTCTTGAAGCTTTTTATCCTGGCTGATAGTCTTGGTAGTGAAATTAATTGTCTTTTTCAATTATTTTACTCATAATTATCCTGGAACTATTGATTTGCGTACTTTGTATTTGTGCCACGGTTGGGGTACTATTGTTGCGACGGTTCTGAGCTGAGGCATATATTCTCTGCATGTGTCGATTTTTTGGAATATTTTTGTGCATGATCTTGAATTTTTTCCGTAATTGTCTACCAGCCTACAAGAATTCCGCATGTTCAAAATCATCTCTACTAGTACGGCGCCGCAACTATTTATAAGCAGCACCACGCAGATGAATCAGCCCCCCACCCCGAGCCCTTTTGCATTCCCCTCCTCTGCCTTTCCCCAATCCCTGCCACGTGTGCCCAGCCCCTCCCCCCCCTTTCTCTTATGGGTTTTCGTCCTCCATCGGCTCCTTCTCCCCTCCTCCCCACTTCGTTTTCTCCTCTCCTCCCCCCCCCCCTTTTCTTTCCGATCATCTGTCCAGGTTCCCCCGTCTGCCCACGGCTGTAATATGTCATATTTGTGCCAACTTTTTAGTGCAGTGGTCAAGTGAGTGTTCAGTGTTGTTCCAAAGTGTTGCAAACAGAAATCATGCTGTCGCTGGGTGTGAATTTTATATCTCTTGCGAACAGAAACCAGAATGTCGCCATGTTTTTTAATTGTCTGTCTATTATTTTTCTGCTTCCTGTGTATTTTATTAGCATCATCAACCGTTTGTTGTATGTTTTAAGTTCCACAATTTTCCGCCATTTTACTATTTAAGTCACCGATTTTATCGCCAGCTTTCATTATCTATTACCTTCATCTTTTTAAAGCAAATTCTGTAGGCTGAAGAGCGGCGTATTGAGCTGCCGCCAGCCTTCCCCCTAGGGGGGGAATCGAAACTCAATAAAGAAGAAGAATATAGAAGATGAATCAGGCAGTTCTCATTTGAATAGCGATCCGATCAGACGATTCGTTCTAAACGCAGTGCGAATGAGTGGAACTTAGTAATGTTTGAAGTGTTCACGGCAAGTATGAAGGATGTCAAATGTATAGTGAGGTTTACGTCTCACGAAGGAAAGGTCCAATAAAACATTTCGAAACCTACGCTGAAATTTTTTATGCAGGAAGAAGACGACGAAAGAAATGCACTTTCACAATTTTAGCTGCTAAGGGGCACTGCAAGTATTTTGTAAAAAATGTTGAAGTTACACATTTTTGTCGCGCGAGGAACAGCTTGTAACAGAGGTTTGTACAGCCCTGCCCTCCTATAGTCCGACTCGGCCAAACACTCGCGCAGCGCCGCGTAGCGGAATTGTCCGGAGTTCACAGACAGCAATTTTAAGCACCTAAAGCCTGGTTCACAGCGGAGTGAATGGAAGCGAACACGTGCGAATGAGCATTTGCAGGAAATTCGCTACCATTCTCTTGTGTGTGGGTAGAATCGTTTATAGTAGAGGGAACAGAAGAGAGAACAGGAGGTAGCAAACATTGTCTGTTAACACTGTTATTAGTTTTTAGAGCTAATATTCGCCATTGAGGATACAACTCTATCTTCTTAGAGCCACAGTACGAAACTTTGCTTTTCAGTGAGGAGTATTTTGCATGGCGAGCGCACTGCTGTTGACGGAGTATGCGAAATGGCGCAGGGAAGGAAGATTCAAGTGTCTCAGTCTGTATGGGAGGCTGACATGCGTGGAGATCGTGTACTTTACACGGAATTGCATCTCCATCACCACTGGTCCAAAATTTTCGTTGTATGTCAGCTGCCATTTTCCCTGCCTTCTCATTACCATTGAGGGGAAATTTATATACAGAACCCTAATTTCCGACGTCGAGCATCATCTCAAGAAGTGACACAACTGATGTTCCCACTACCCGTGTGAGGTCTAATGGTCTATTCTTTTTTTTTCCTGAAACAAAAATGGTTTAATGGCAAAGCGCGCGCTTCGTGATCCAGGGAGCGCTGGATCGAATCCCGTTCAGACCAGAACGTTTCCACTATGATTTTTAACGGAGCGTTCACTTCTCACAGATGTTGGAGTGGCCACCAAAGACATGTTAAAGACACGTGTTAAAGACACGTTAAACTGCAGGTCTCCATTTTTCGATTAGGTAACTGGGGAAGGTTGGGGACACGTAAGCAGATGCAGTGGCGTCCAGTTGAAAGACATGGAAGAGGCCTGCCGGCTACACCGGACACAGTTGTCTTTTGCTCGTGCTTGTTAGCCTGTCTGCTCCGGTCAAAACCTGGATTAAACTATACAGACATTTTTTTGAGTAACTTCGTATTGACAGTTCAGTTCTTGCCCATGTAATTCTGATAAAAGTGGCCAGCAGAGGAAGTAAAATCAAGGCAGTATTTGATGTCACAGACGACTTCCATCAATTTGTTGGAATGAAATGTGTGTTACGGTACTACATTTTATTACAATTTCTGTAGACCATTCCTTATAATGATGTTTGAATGTTGTATATTTGACTATTAGTGAAACAGTTCTTCGCTTATTCACTGTAGCCGTCACAAAAATGCGAAGTGCCTAATGAATGACAAAAAGAAATATTTTTCTTGCACCAGGCAAGGCACACCGGACAAAGGAAAACTTGATGCAGTCAGGCACTTCGCAGTAACCACGAGTTTTATTTAGACTTCTGCATATTGCGCTGCATACGAGGCGTACTTGATCAAATTCCTAAAGCATGGCGAAGAAAACTGGTAATGATCAAATGACTGGAGCTTAAGAATACTCTTACGCTGATAAATCTGAAATAAGAGAGAGGCATCGGAACTTATGCTGTCTGACAATCTCCTGAAAAATGCTTACCACAGTGAAAAAAATTCTTTATCGAGAGGTTGAGTCGCACCAGTAGATTTCTCGTGGTCCTCCACAAAAACGGAGGCGTCGTTATGTCCAGACTATGAATCCAACAACAGCAATGAATTAGTTTCTGCAGCTGGTAGGAATACGTTTCGAACGAAATGCTGAAAATTATTCTTCTTCATTTCTCCAGATCTTGATAGGTCGATTACACGATTTTGCAACCAAACAGTCCACTTTTCATTTTTGGTCCTAAGTTGCCTTGCGGTTCTTGAAAACAGATACACAGCTGCAGAAACAGTAAAACCGATCATACTTGTCAATGGCATTATCGTACACGAATGCGTCGCTGCATTCGCTGACTGGGCAGCCGACTCCGTCTTTTTTTCACCCCTAAATGATAAACTGCGGTGTGCACGCCGTTGTTTCACGAAACCCGACTGATGAGCGCTTCAGAGAGCAGTTGCGGGGCGACAGCAAGTTCCGCCTCTACGTCAGCCATGAGTCTCTCTGCAGCTCTGTCTGTCACCGGCAGCTGCTCTACACGTTCACGTGACACGTAAACTCGGTAATTTTGCGACTTCCTGTTCTGGACGATTCCTTGAGCCTGCGTAACCAGGTCGACGAAGCCTGATAATTGGCAACGTTGATGTCAGAAGTAATTCGGAGGGTCCAGTCTCGTAGGTCCCCATCGGCGACGGCGCACAGCCTCCCACGAGCAGTTCTTAATCTTTCGATCAGTTTTTATTCAGATAGTTTCCTATTTGCATTTGGCTCATATTTCTTACTTCATGTAATTCATTCTTCCATTTGCACAGTTCACGCTCCGACTCTACGAAACGAAAACTCCTCTGCACACTGCGTAACTTCAATGGTTTTTTTCCCCTCCTTCGTTTAACCAATATTTCACCGCCTTTTCTTTGTCGCTGATAGCTGTTGCCGTACGTGTTCTCCCTCCCTCTCTCTTTTTTTTTTTTTTTTTTTTTTTAAGAAGGTTTTGTTCTTCAGAACTGTTACTGTCAAAACTGAAGTCGTCCGAACCACAATTCATGGAATCGTTACAATTATTTCCTATTTCTTCTAACGCATCCACAATTCAAACGAACTGTCGATATCATCCTCAGGAGAAGTAGGTGATTTCGGCCAGAGACCACTTTCTCCATGTCCCATCATTGCTAAATTGAGAACGGTAATTGGATTCCGCATTACTGTGAAACTGGATGAAAAAAAGGTTCTTTTAGCAGAAATGCCCTACCAAAGCACAATAAATATTAATCAAAATATCCACGGGTGTACTGCCGGTGTACAGTGTACAGGGCACAATACTTCGGCGATCGTACATGTCGCCATCATCAGGTGAACTGACGGACTGAGCTCCCGTGAACGTGCCGGCACGGAGATCCGTACGCTACGGCTGCTCAGGGGGAACTGGGTTCGGTCGCGTCGGCGGTCGATTTAAATACCCTCCGCCCGCGGCGCACTCCCTCCGCCGTCGGCGCCCCGCGTCACGGTTGCACGGTGGAACAGATTGCGACGGCGTCTGAGATGACGTCGGTGTGATGGCTCTGTTCGCTGTGGTCGTCACAACTATACGTTTGCTCGATTTACTCTCGATTAGTCCAATTGCTGGTTCCCAAGCCTTGCTAAGATTATAGCCACAGTCACGGTTTATGAGGCCGTCATCGGTGCGAATTTTGATGGCCTCTCTAACAACGCTGTCCCAGTATCTCGACGTCTGTACCAGAATCCTCGTGCGTTCATACTCCATAGCTTGATTTTCGGACAAACAATGTTCAGCGACCGCCGACTTGCTCGGATACATCAGTCGAGTGTGCCTCTGGTGTTCACGGCATCGATCCTCGACGGTACGCATCGTCTGACCAATATACGACTTGCCACATTGACACGGAATCTGGTACACGCCGGCCTTCCTCGAACCGAGGCCATCTTTGGCGCTCCCCACCAGTGCACGAGTTTCATTCGGAGGACAAAACACAGTTCCGACCCGGTGTTTCTTCAAAATGTGGGCGATTTTCCCCGAGAGCGCGCCTGTACATGGAATAAACGCAGTGCCTACCTCCTCCCTCGTCATTTCATCCATCTCAACAGGTTGTGCTGTAGTGGTTGGGCGGAGAGCACGTTGAATCTGCCACTCTGAGCTATCACACCGGCGTCATCTCAGACGCCGTCGCAATCTGTTCCACCGCGCGACCGTGGCGCGGGGCGCGGACGGCGGAGGGAGTGCGCCGCGGGCGGAGGGTATTTAAATCGGCCGCCGCCGCGACCGCACACAGTTCCCCCTGAGCAGCCATAGCGTACGGATCTCCGTGCCGGCACGCTCACAGGAGCTCAGTCCGTCAGTTCACCTGATGATGGCGACATGTTTGATTGCCGAAATATTGTGCCCGTTGGACACTGTAGACTTGCAGTACACCCGTGGATATTTTGATTATCAAATACGCCGGGAGAAACTCAAGAATCACACAATAAATATTACTGCGACGGTTATTATGAAGCAAAGTGAGAAAGGCAGTATAACTGCAGGACAGAGGCTGGAGGGCGCGAAGGTGTCAATGTCCAGATCCTTATCAAATCGTCGTTAAGGTAACTTGCTAGTGAATGACTGGAAAAACAGTAACAATTTTCATAATTTTTATGAGGGTCCAACTACATAGCGTGAACTCTAAATACAAAGAACTTTTATGACAATGAAAGTGTTTTAACGATGAAGATTTAGGTATAAGAATAATCAGAACAGCTTTGATATAGCTGGCCGAAGTGGCCGTGCGGTTCTAGGCGCTTCAGTCTGGAACCGCGCGACCGCTACAGTCGCAGGTTCGAATCCTGCCTCGGGCATGGATGTGTGTGATGTCCGTCGGTTAGTTAGGTTTAAGTAGTTCTAAGTTCTAGGGGACTAATGACCTTAGAAATTAAGTCCCATAGTGCTCAGAGCCATTTGAACCATTTAGCTTTGATATAAACTTCATTAGGCTACATAAACAGGTATGTCGGTCCGTAATTTAAAATTTTTCCTGCCAGTCTATGATTGAAGTCTATAAACTTATCAACTAGCTTTCTTAGATGCTTAAAACGTCGTGCACACACTTACGGCATTGTTACCTAGAAAGCAGACAGCAACCAAATGATTTCAGTAAATAGTTTTTATGCTATAAATACATAAATTAGACAATCAAAATTAAGGTAACTTTTTATAATTAATAATTTTTACTCCTTTTGATAGTAAGCTGGTGTCTGTAGTCTACGTTTCTCCAAATGGTAGCCTGAAATATCACAAAAAATTTCAGACCTGTAGCGCAAACAATTTTTTTTATTTTTATTTTTATTTTTTTTTTTTTTTTGCATAAAATAATAATGTCAGAAAATTTGATTCTTGGGAAATTCAGTTTAAAAGTACATTTCATCTGTTACTCACCTCCGTTGTTCTTAAAATCCTCGAGTTGCATAATATTCTTGGTTTGTGTGTTTCTCATCTTCTCTCTTCCTTCTGTTGCTCCTCTTTGCTATTCTGGCCTCTTTAGATGCCTCAAGAACCCATTTTTCGCCTTCGGCCACTCTCAAGGAGTCAGTTGCCATCAGTGCTTGTCTCATATTGAAACGAGGAGTTCGTCCCAACAACTCTAAAACATCCCATCTGCTAACTGCCTTATCATTAAAGCAAGTGACTGCACATAATACACCTAATCTCATGGTATTGAAACCAACAAACATAGTTTTAGGGAGGCGTTCCCATATCACGTAGTTGAAACATTCATTAACATTTGGTGTCTCTCCATGTACGCACCGTGACAATAGTTTAGTGTCGCCCAGGTCCCTGCATGTGGGCTTAATTGCTTCCAATACCCCAAATGGCAGTGAGTGATGGTGTCCATAAGTCTCATCATTTGCTATTGCTTTTTTGTATCCACACCATGTATCTACACCACTATCACAGAGAGAATGCTGTGGATAGTCATCCGTAGAAGAAAAAGGTAGCCCATACTGTTTTCTTAATGACCTCAATATTGTCTCCATTCCTTCTTATGGCTAAACGACAATAGATTTGTAGTTTGTCCACCTCTTTCTTAGTAAAACGATCCTGACCACCGATTGGTTTGCCATCATTGAGATTTTCCCCCTTCATATCTTTTATTAGCTTATGTAAACGTGTGCCCATCCTCTTTTGGACATGACCAACGCACTCTAACTTTTCAATTTTTACAGTTCTTCCATAAGGCATATTTTCCAACACACTTTCAAACCTTTTGGAGTCACCGTCTCCAAGGTACTTCACATACTGTACACCATAATTCTCTTCTGACCTTCGAAATATTCTGAGATCTCCCTCTCATTCCATTCCACCACTGTACCCAGAAAAAT
Organism: Schistocerca americana; assembly: GCF_021461395.2. Lineage (NCBI taxonomy): Eukaryota > Metazoa > Arthropoda > Insecta > Orthoptera > Acrididae > Schistocerca > Schistocerca americana. The sequence goes on from NC_060129.1 coordinate 138,632,882, forward strand.
TCTGAACACAAACATGATCCTCGATATTTCCTTTGCAACCACGGAAGTACTTTGACACACATTCTATGTCAATCACCTTACCATTTTCTAGGGATGTTGCGGTGACAACACCACTCTTCTGCCATGTCCCATCAAGAGCTGCAGCTATATCAGTGTCACCTTCATTGCATAACACAGTTTCTTATACTGCTTTCTTCACTGACACAACACTCACATCACCAAGACTTTCAAGAAGTAATTGTGTTTACTTCTCAAATCTTGTAGGTGGGGGCAAATTCATGATAGCACAAAATGTTTGAGCTCCCTTTCTACACTTCCCAGTACACCTGATTCCATATGCAAGTCTGATATTTGTGTTATAAAATCTTCCTTCGTATACTCCAGAGAAGTACCCAGTTTAAGTTACCCCACACAAATCACAGAACACTTGTAACTTACTAGCCACACCTTTCCTGTCTTCAAAATCTACGACAATAAAAATACCACCTTTTCCACAAAGCACACACACAGCAGCATTCTTTAGAAGCCATCATAAATCACTCAATTCAGCAAGTATGGAAACACATTCCGTTACAGTTTTTTGATCATATTTTATAGAAATGTCAGTCTGGGTACTCAAATATTTTAGCTTCTATCTTGTGGCGCACTTGACGGAGTCGACATAACATACAGTTGGTTTGTGGGTGTAATTACACAGTCTCTACTTTCCAATGAAGTAAACCGATTACCGTAAAACTTACGTTTTCCCGTTCCAAAACATTTTGGGAGCTATAACTACTTCTGAGAATGACACAGCATCAACATTTCAAAAACGTACAGAAGTTTGAACACAAACAACTCTCGAATACCATAGATATACAAAGGAAAAAAAAGAAGCATCGGAAAGCGTGTGTACTAACAGGACTGCCAACTCAAAAAACGATTATGCAGTGTATGTTTTCGAAGTGGCAAAATAATAATGACGCCATTTGACATCCGACCGCAGCGGAAACAAAGTCGTTGCCGCATACCGACATATATTTAAATTTGTTTTTAAAGATGTTCCCGATGTCTGAATCGATTCATTTTGTTCACAAAACTCTAAATATTTTTGAAAAATATGTAAAAGTCAGCCAACCGGTTGCATAGGTTTTCTGCATACCTTGACCAGATTTCGTCACCTCTAAGGGTGACTTCATCAGTCTCCTCACGCCACACCAGTGTTACTTATATTTTAATGTTTGACTTTTTGAAGAACATTGTGTCTTATATATTATGTATGACTTGAGCAACTCACCTCTTAAATCACTGTACATCTTTGACGATATGTTCTTCATGTAATTACCTTACCTTGTGATGATGTCACCCTTAGAGGTGACGAAACCTGGTCAAGGTATAAAGAAAACCTACGCAACCGGTTGGCAGAGTTTTACATATTTTCCAAATTTTTGTATACGCTTGCTGCAAACTTCAGCCATGTTGAAAGTTGTACTCTAAATATTGATTTAAGACGGAAAAAAATTCGAATTTTTGAAGCTGATTCACTAGCAAGTAACCTCAAACAACAAGTGCAGCTACTTTAACATGACCACGATCCGCAACCATAGGGGCTTGTGTTATTCACTGATTTCGTGTTGGTACTAGAAGCTGTTTTGTTGACCTTACGCATTACTAATACCAAGAGTAAAGCAGCTTACTTTGCTCTTACTGGAGTCCGTAACTTAGTGTTCTTTTATTTACTCTAAATACTTCGCCACATGCACAACAACAACATTCTTTCATAGTGGTTGCGTATAACTCTTGCTTAGCGACAACAATAATGGCCGCGCGGAGTGGCCGCACGGTTTGAGGCGCCATGTCACGGACTGCGCGGCCCCTCCCGCCGGAGGTTCGAGTCCTCCCTCGGGCATGGGAGTGTGTGTTGTTCTTAGCATAAGTTAAAGTTAGTTTAAGTAGTGTGTAAGTCTAGGGACCGATGACCTCAGCAGTTTGGTCCCTTAGGAATTCACATACATTTGAACAGACTCGCAGGATTTTGTGTGTTTGCCACATTCATTACTCGTCTTCAACCTACTTGAAACTGGGCAGAGGTAAGTACCTTTCCACTTTGCACATTCACATTTTTCACCAGCATTTTCGTTTTAGGTCGGTAAGACTATTTCATGCACACATGTCCATTTCGTTCACCAAAAGCGTTATTCTGAAGCATATTGTTCGTGTATCTGTGCACTCGTCGTTTTCTTCACAGAAACAAGTATTTCATTGTTCCAGTCTTCAGATCATGATAATCATCCTTTACAAAGTTCTTTCACATTATACATCCTTTCTTTTACGATATATAGTGGTAGTATGCACACTGATTTTTAACTGTGGGTAATGTTACATTTTGGTTGTGTTTCATAATCCTTGGCCCATTACTCTAAACAAAAGAGAACTAAGTGGAGAGGGTTAGGACACCAGGCTTCCTAGGCCTGTGCTTAACGTAATTTCAGGTACCTAACTTTTCAGAATGAGGTATGAAACAGTAAATCACTAAGCACTCGAGTGATAGAAATGGTCTAGCTATACAAGAAATTCCCTAATCACTTCGCCTTCTCACGTCTTTACAGAAACAAACCATGGCTCACCTTTCCTTTTGATAATAACACAAGTACAAAGAAAACAAAGGAAATAAATAAAACAATATTACAAGAAGATGTCGTGTCATTGCTTAAATGTAAAACGGACAACACAATATAATGATCCACAATCCAAGTAACCATTTCCTTCGCTTGCTACGTAAACTAAGAACTGGCAGAGCATGTCATTATCCCACCACCATTTCAGTGTACACACAGTACTCTGTTGCTGACGGAAGATTTTCAGTTCTAAGAAGTGCTTAGCTTTAGGTCTCTGTGTAACACATAGATCATCGTATGTGATAGCATATGAGTTTCAAATTTTCTCTCATATTCAAGCTTCTGCTGAACATATATTTTCACTGTTGACTACTAAGATAAATCTAAATTCTAAGCTGGTATTTACAACATAAAGAAATTAACAGAAACAACACTAAATGGCCTACTACCTACATGTGTTTTTCAATACTTAGCTAAATTAGGCCATGACTTGGAATCTACTTTCGTAGCTGTGATGATTCAACATTCCACAATAATCATCAAATCTTCGTATTAAAGTAATACATTTTAAAACACAGTTAGTTATCGTGTCACATTTGTATTACATTACCACAGAGTTCGAGGGGTTTTCACACAGATCATTACAAAATCAAAACAACACATCATACAATATGTCACACGTCACACACAGGGTGTTTCCGCAAGAGCTTGAAAAAGTTTAATAGGACATCGAGGATACTCCACTGAACATTTTGAGGCAGGGAGTCTGGGGTTGGAGAAGCCAGCTTAAAGGAGATAATAGGAGTGAAATCTCATTACCGTGTACTTTTTTGTTCACTTTAGTTACAGTTCGGTGCAAATACCATCACTAACACAAAGAACATACCGTATCTTACAAAATCTGCTGGAACTGACGGCCATCAGCCTCAATGCAAGCATGACATCGACGAACCAGATTATGACTCACCCTGACAAACATCCCTGGTGTGTTTCGAATCACATCACAGGCAGCTACAATTGTGGCAACTAATTCCATCCACTGGGGTCTCATATGCGAGTGACTTAAATATCCCCACAGGAAATAACCAAGGGGATTCAGGTCAGGTGACCTCCTCCCTATCCAACCAGCGACCAGCAGTACTGTACTGTACGTCTCTGAGTAGCACTGAGTAATGGATGGGACTGTCATTGACTCATAGCACGTTCTGTCACGGGACAATCTAAATATAATACAACAGAGCCACCTTATGGAGAAGTAACGTAAACAAAACCTTCATCCCAGGAACCAGGCTCGGCCTCGTTGTTCTCTTGCAGGAAATAGAGAACCTTCCTGCAAGAGAAATAAACAGCACAGCACTTGTAGACTTGTACGCGTGTTAGTTGCGAAACGCTGGGAAACAGTAATGATAGATAAAGCTGTAGGTAGGGTTGTTTTCCATCCTTAAGCTGTCTTTTCTGACGCCAGGTTACCCTTCTCAATTTGTTCAGTGGAGCACTCTTTACGTTCTGTTACATTTCTGCACGTTCTTACGGAAACACCCTTTATTACGGAAACACCCCATATGCAGGGTGGGTCACTAAATAAAGCCACCAATAATAACTCCGAAAGTATGGCAGGAGCTGAAAAGTTTGTGGGACAAAAGTTGCATCGGACAACGGGGGCCATAATATGACGTTCGTTTTTTGTCGCTAGGTTGGGTCGCTTCAGAGATATGAAGGTCAACTTACTTTTTTTGAATGCGATACTGTAGTTTGGTACTTATTTTCTGATGGCGGCTATCGAGACAAATCCAATGATGTGTAACAGTCTTTGAAGGTAAATGGAGGTCAAAAACGTGACATGAACATCCCTTTACAGAAGGTTTTCTGATGACCATTGGAATCAATGCAGTGCTGCAATCTTCTTATCATGGATTGAGCCGTATTCCTTATCACATCGGCACTTAGGAGGCACACCCTCTGACAATTCTCTCTCGCATATCTTCAGGAATAGTTGGACCGTCTTTATAAACAATGTGTTTTACAAATCCACACAAGGAAAAATCTAGAGGCGTCAAGTCTGGCGAACGAGTTGGCCATGACACTTCCTCCTCATTCAATGCAACGATCTGTGATTTGTCTCTGCAACTCATTTTAGCCATCAGCGAAAAATGTGCCGGACACCCATCGTGTTGATATCACATTGCGCTACTTCCTCCGGAAGGTATTTCGTCCAATAACAGACCTAATGTTTCTAACAGGAATGTAGTGTAGTTCCTACCATTAAGATTTCCTTCCATGAAATAGGGGCCTATAATTCTGTCCTCCAGAATCCCACACGATACATTCACCGACTAATGCATGTTATGCAAATTAACATTTCCAAAGTTCGCGAATGTGGCCTCGTCAGTAAATAAAATGAAATTAATAAATGTGTCATCCCTCTGAATCTGAAGTTCTGCCCATCGGCAGAATTCATTGCGACGCATAGAATGCGTACCAGTTAATTCTTGGTGGCGACTGATATGGTAAGGATGACATTTCTGGCGATACAGAACACAAACAATATTACTCTGGCTCATGCCAGATTCCCTTGCGATCTGACGTGAAACTAGGACAAGGATGTCGAACCACAGTGGCAAGAGTACCAGTTTCCGTTTCCTCGTTAGTAACTTTCCTTTGCCAGATATGTTTCCAATGCGCTAAAGGACCAGTTGTTCTCAGTTTATCACACACATATTTAACTGTACGACGTGTAGGGTGGGTACGTTGAGGATATGTTTCAGCGTATAACTCTCTAGCTCTCACTGAATTTCGTTGGCATTCTCCGTAAATGAGAAGCATATCGACTTGATCTTCGAAGGAAAACATCATTAACATTCGCTTGATTCGACGATACTAGTCTTACCGTTCCCATTAGTGTTGTATTGCGAAACCGTCGAATGGTGTTTACTTGCCAGTGGCACGTTAGATGGATACGCCGTATTCGGTGAATATTTACTATTTACACGATATATGCGAGAGAGAATTGTCAGAGCATGTGCTTCGAAAAGTGCCGAAGTGATAAGGAATACGACTCAGTCCATGATAAGAAGATGGCAGCGCTGCATTGATACCAATGGTCATCACTTCGAACACCTTCTGTAAATGGACGTTAATGCCACCTTTTTGACCTTAGTTGACCTGCAAAGATCTTTCTGTTACACATAATTGGATTCGTCTCGATAGCCGTTTTCGGAAAATAAGTGTCAAATTATAGCATCCCGATTAAAAAAAAAAAGAAACAAAGTTGACCTTCATATCTCTGACGCGAGACCACCTAGTAACAAAAGCCCCACGTCATATTACGACCCCCGTTGTCCCTTGCAACATTTGTCCCACAAACCGTTCAGCTGCTATCATACTTTCGGAGTTATAATAGTTAGTGACTCACCCTGTATTATACAGGGTGGTCCACTTAAACGTTTCAGTGCAAATATCCCTGCAACAAAAATAGATATTGAAAATTGACTTTCAGGGGTATGAACGTAAGCCTGGGACACATGACAATAAATACCATGAGACATTCTAAAACATAAGCAAATATTTTTTCATTACAAACTTATGTTGTTTTCGAATGGACACATCGTATTATTTCTTACGCAATCAATAACATGAAAAATCACATAGAACAGCGTTGGTTGCATCACAATAGGTCAATTACGTCCAGAGAAAGTGCAGAGTTGACGCTTGAAATAAAGGAAACGCGTCGCTATTGCATACCCCGAGACGCAAGTGAGAACTCGACGTTGCTCGTAATTGTGATAGGTTCGACATACGATGATGCAACAGTCGCTGTACTTATTGCTGTTTAAAAAGTTATTAAGTGGACTGCAAGTAATGCTGGTGACGAGTCACACAACTACGTACGACTGCCATCTACCACTCTGTTAGATTCTTGGTCAGCCATAAATTGTTTCCTTGGTCGGCGATACTCGGTTTTTACGTACCGTAGTGAACATCAAAAACGCGCGAACTAGTACACCCTTTAATTTTCTCTGTGTGTGACTGGACACCTGTATTGTTTTCAATCCACTTAATGACTGTGCAAACAGCAGTAAGTGCGGCGGCTGTTGGATCGTAGTACGGCAATTACATCGCGATTACAGGCAAGCAACGCGGGGTTCACGCTTGCCTCTCGCGATGTGCAATAGTGGCGTGTTTCGTGTATTTCACTGTGTTTTTCATTTCGAAACCGATCGGACCTTACTCTCCGAATATCAGCGTGGCCTACTAAAATTTTCAATGGAGATATCTGGAGAACAAAAATAGATATTGAAAAACGACTTTCACTGGTATGAATGAAAGTAAGTACCAGTAGACAGTCTACAACGTAACCAAATATTAGTTTCAAGACATTTTTTTCTTTCAAATGGACGTACTGTATAATTTTTTACATAATCAATAACATGAAAAATCACTAAAATAATGGCGTTGGTTGCATCACAATATGTGAAACACATCCGAAAAAACTGCAGAGCGACGTTAATGCTTGAAATAAACGAAACGCGCTGCTGCTGCACTTTCCGAGACTCAAGCGTGATGCCCACGCTGTTCATTATGGCGATGTGATTGACGTACGTAATCTTACGTTTCCTGATATCACGAGGGCGGAAAGTAATGAAAAGTTTTCCTGCCATAAACACTGATATCTAGGGATCGCGCTTGCATCTCACGATCTGCAATAGCGGCACGTTTCGTTTATTTCAAGCATCAACTTCGTTTTGCAATTTCTCGGGACGTAATTGATGTGTTACGATGCAACCAACCCCATTCCTTTTGTGATTTTTCATGTTATTGACTGCTTAAGAAATAATATGGAGTGTCCATTTAAGAGAACGTAAATTCATGTTGAAACTTATCTTTGCTTAGGTTTTGGAATGTCTCAAAAAATTTACTTTTACGACCCGCTAGCTTACAGTAATACCCGTGGAAGTCGTTTATACGCTCATCACCCTAAACATTGTGGCCACCTGCCTAGTAGTCGCTATGTCCACCTTTGGCACGGATAAAAGCGGCGACGCGTCGTGGCATGGAAGCAGTGAGGCCGTCGTAGGTCGCTGGAGTGGCGCCACATCTCCACAGACAAGTCACCTGCTTCCCGTGAATTCCAGGGAGGAGGGCCATGAGCTCTGATGGCACGTTCAATCACACTCCAGATGTGTTCCAGCGGGTGCTTACCTGGCCTGCTGGGGGCCAGCACATCAATGGGAACTCGCCATTGTGTTCCTCAGACTACTCAATCACAGTCCTTGTGAGACGGCGCATTATCTTGCTGAAAAACGCCACTGCTGTCAGGAAATGTGACCGTCATATAGGGATGTACGTGGTCCACAACCGGTATACGAGACTCCTTGGCCGTCATGGTGTCTTCCACGAGCGCACTGGACCCTTGGGTGAATGTTCCCCAGAGCACGGTGGAGCTGCTGCCAGCTTGTCTCCTCCAGTACAGGTGTCAGAGGGCTGCTTCCCTGGAAGAAGGCGGATTCACGTCCTTCAGTCGCCACGATAAGGAAGTTATCAGGATTCGTCATGCAACACTCTGCCACTGCGCCATGTCCAGCGCCGATGACCACGCGCACATTTCAGTCGTAGTTGCCGATGTTGTGGTGTTGGCACTGGCACGTGCACGGGTTGTCAGCTGCAGAGGCCCGTCATTAGGAGTGTTGCACTGTGTGTTCCGACACACTTGCGCTCTGTCCAGCGTTAAAGTCTGGATGTTAGTTGCACCGCAGTTCGCCGTACGTCCTGTTTGACCAGTCTGCCTAGTCTACAACATCCGATACCTGTAATGAGCGGTGGCCACCCAACTCCGCAATGTCTGGACGTCGTCTCACCTGGGTATCGCCCCATCTTGAAGACACCACAACACTCCTCAAACACCCAACAGTTGGTGCAGTTTCCGAAATGCTCGTGCCGAGCATCTGGTCCACCACAGTCTGCCCCCAGTAAAACTAGGACAGACCGCACGTCTTCCCCATTCTTCACACAGACAGCACGCTCCCTGATTACCACATAAACTGTGCATGTGTCTGACTAGCAGCCATTCCTTGCCAGGTGCCGCTGGTGTCGCCTTTACGGGTTTATATCGATAGGCTGGTGCTCATAATGTTCTGGCTGTTAAGTATATATAGTATAATTCTACTGTACGTGCGTATGTCACCTCCTAAACGGCTGGACCTATCTGAATGAATTTTTCTGTATGCGTTTGGGTGGCGCCCTGGATGGTTTAGATTCACAAATCAGCCCGGCAGATGGCGCTGCAGTCGGTATCTAGGTTATTTATCTATACTGCAACTAAACGGCTGGATCGACTTGAATGAATTTTTGTGAATGCATTCAAGTGGGGGGCCTGGAAAATTTACATTCTTAAATCAGCACGGTAGGTGGCGTTGCATTTTTGCGTGCAATATTGCGCGTATTATATTCAGATATAAGTTACATGCCTAGGATTTCGTTTATATTTCGACATTTTAATTTGAGTGTATTATATTATGTGTGTTCCGTTGTTTTGACATTTTAATTTCTTTGTACGGTGTCTTTGGCTATTCCAGGAGTCGCATTTCAGTGAATATTAAGTGTACTATATTCACATATAGGTTACGTACATAAAACAATGCCACGTCTTCGTGGACGAGGAGGAAATATTGGTAGACGGACTCGGAATTCACAATTAGTCCAGAACCGACATATAAATAGATCGGCAGAAGATCAATTGGCGGAGAATGAAAATTAAGAAACCAGGCTGCAATCAGACGTGCTAATGAAAGTCGAGAGCAACGCAACGAACGCCTTCGAGCTAATGCATTGAGACAAAGACGGGCCGCACGCTGCCAGTGCAACCATATCGAGCAGATGGAGGAGCGAGAAATTGTGGGTATTGTAGAACCGTTTTTACAGAATCACAACCAGTTGGTCCAGTTGTTCAATACCGTTTCAAACAGACTGCAAAACGACAACTATACGACCGTCATCAAATCAGACAAAGTACTATCTGGGCAGCACGCGGGCCGATATAATGCACCGACCATTAATGAAGTTGCAGTTGTCACGGTTGGCGACGCATTTGAACGTCGAGATATACGAATCCAACGCAGAGATAACACGGTGCATACGACTGAAGACTGCCATCGCTCTCACGACGCTTTGCAATATCCATAGATATTTTGGGAAGGAGAAGATGGATATCATTTAAATGTCAAACAAAGAAATCCAGTAACAGTTACAATCTGCACACGCCATTACCTAATATTTTATTTTTATGCACGATTAATTTCTTTTTGTCTTAATTATATTTTACTTTCGAGGTGCAGAAACCAGCAACAAAGTGAGCGCTATGAACTTCTACGCATATCGGTTGATGGTTCGTGCCAATGAAGACAATAATATTCTCCGATGCCGCCAGCTGTTTCAACAATATATCGCTGATATGTATGCGAAAATTGAAAGCGAGCGATTACGATACATTAGGTATAATCAAGCGAAACTTCGAGCTGAGGAATACATTTATTTGCGTGATGCTGTTGTTGGTAACGTAGATGGATCAACGACATCGGTACTTCATATATTCTTCCATCATCATATATTGGTAGCCCACGGCATATGCAAGAATATATTCAAGACGCCATGACTTTTGTGCGCGCGTACGGACGACCAGATTTGTTCATTACATTTGCGTGTACCGGTAATCCAAAATGGGATGAAATTAAAATTGCGTTATTGCCAGGTCAAACTGCAATAGATCGGCACGATATCACTGCACATGTCTTCACACAAAAGTTAAAATCTTGATTACACATTCCTCTGTATTTGGCAAAACACATTGCTGGCTGTATTCTGTTGAATGGCAAAAACGAGGTTTGCCACACGCGCATATTTTGACTTGGTTGGTCGACAAACTACAGTCTGAAGAAATTGATAAAATTATCTCAGCAGAAATTCAGGACCGGAATATCGATCAAGAATTGTATGAGATTGTTACCGCTGACATGATCCATGGTCCATGCGGTGCTATAAACATGACGGCGCCGTGCATGGACTGTGGAAAATGTACGAAACGTTTTCCAAAAAATTGTATTAATGATACAGTCACTAATATCGATGGTTATCCATTGTATTGTCGTAGGGACACTGGCCATGGTGGTCAATCACATCAATTACGCATGTCAAACGGTACAGCAGTTGACATTGACAACCACTGGGTGGTTCCTTATTCACCATTGCTGTGTAAAATCTACAAAGCACACATAAACATTGATCTCTGCAGTTCGGTCAAGTCCATAAAATATATATGCAAGTATGTCCATAAGGGCAGTGATACGGCTGTATTTGCTGTTCACAATGTTATCGAAAACGATGAAATAACGCGGTATCAAATGGGCCGATACATCAGCAGCAATGAAGCAGTTTGGCGTATTTTGGGTTTTCCGATACACGCTGTTATAGATTTGGCCGCGCACCTCGAAAATGGACAGCGTGTTTATTTCACGAAAGAGACTGCTCTACAGCGTGCAGCAGTCGCCCCAAAAACCACATTAACTGAGTTTTTCGAACTAAGCAACCGACCAGATATTCCCGGTCAATTCGCAGAGACATTAATGTATACTGATGTGCCACGATATTCCACACGAAACAAACAGTCAACCAGGGAAGCGAGGTGTTCCGGTTGAAGGATACAACGGCATATTTATGGGAAATACATCGGCCGATTACACACAGTCCATCCAAAGCAACGCGAATATTTGTTCTTGCGTTTGTTGTTGGTTAATGTTCCTGGTCCGACATCCTTCCAATACTTGCGAACAGTCAATGGCATTTAGTATGACACATATCGTGATGCTTGTGGCGAATTACGTTTGCTGGAAGATGACAACCACTGGGATATTACACTTGTAGATGCGGCACTGAGTTCCTCTCCTCATCCAATTCGCCATTTATTCGCCGTATTGTTGACGCCATGTCTTACATCTCAAGCTCCTGTCCTCTGGGACAAATATAAAGATTCCATGAGCGACGACATTCTGCATCGCATTCGGATCGCTGATCGAGATCCCATTATCGATTTTTCTCCGGAAATATACAACGAAGCGCTAATAGAGATTGAAGATATTTGCATTCTGATTTCGAATATGCCACTCATTCGTTTTGGTATGCCCTCACCTAACCGCCCAGCAACAGACATCATTAACAGCGAGATTCAGCGCGAACAACAGTTCGATACGGTCTCTTGAACTACTTTCGTTGAAAATAATGAGCAACTACTCACTGATGAACAAAAGAATGTATACGATCGAATTAATTTGTCAATTGCAGCAGAGCAAGTTGGATTCTTTTTCTTGGACGCACCATGTGGCACTGGAAAAACGTTTCTCATCTCACTAATACTTGCGCGCATTCGATCACAAAATCATATTGCGTTAGCAGTTGCTTCATCAGCTATTGCAGCCACTTTGCTTGATGGCGGAGGACTGCACATTCAGCGCTCAAGTTGCCGTTGAACATTCACACAAATCCAGACGCAGTGTGCAACCTAAAAAAGCATTCCAGTATGGCTAAAGTTTTGCAGAAATGCAAAATTATTATCTGGGATGAATGCACTATGGCCCACAAGCATTCACTTGAAGCTCTCAATAGAATGACGAAAGATCTGAATAATAACACCAGGCTTTTCGGTGGTGCCTTACGGCTGCTGTCCGGTGATTTTAGACAGACATTGCCGGTCATTCCAGGCGCTACATATGCGGATGAAATTAACGGATGTATAAAACCATCTTACCTATGGCGAAATGTCAGTGTATTTCGTCTTAAGACAAAGATACGTGTTCAACTGCAAACGATCGATTGGCACTATCATTCTCCGAGCAATTGCACAACATTGGAAATTGAACAATACCACTGCATGGAGACGCACAATGCATCAAATTGCCAGACGATTTCTGGAACATGGTAAATACGAAAGATGCTTTGATTGAAAGCATATTTCCAGATTTACAAGCTAATTATGTTAATCATGCGTGGCTTCGTGAACGAGCTATTTTAGCCGCATAAAATATCGATGTTGACGCTACTAACTTCAAAATACAGCAGATATTGTTCAAATCGATCGACACTTACCGATCCTGACGAGGCAGTCAATTATTCTGTTGAATTTTTGAATTCGCTGGATTTACCAGGAATGCCATCACATAACCTGCGATTAAAAATTGGCTCACCTATCATTTTGTTTCGGAATTTAAATGAACCTAAGCTATGCCACAGTACAAGATTAGTCATAAAAAAGTTATGGGCATTGTTCTTGAAGCCATAATTTTGAATGGCAAATTTGAAGGTGAAGTTGTTCTCTTGCCACGAATCCCAATCATCCCGTCAGACTCACCCATTCCATTCAGACATCTGCCATTTCCAGTTCGCTTGGCATTTGCCATGGCTATTAATAAGTCACAAGGTCAACCAATGTCGATTTGTGGGTTGGATCTAGAAAATCCGGTCTTTTCACGTGGCCAATTATATGTAGCGTGTTTTCGCGTTGGAAAACCGTCAAGTTCATTCATTTGTACTGCTCAGGAATTGACTAAAAATATTGTTAATCAACTCGCATTAAGATAAAATTAAATAAACATTATTGATTATAACGAATTGTTTTTAGAAAAATTGATGTTATTTCAAAATAAAGAATAAGGAAATTATTATATTATTTGTCTTGCATTTTATATTTTGTTTAATATCCTAATCGCTTGAAATATCATGCAGGACAACATTTGTCGGGTCCGCTAGTTAATGAATAAAATGCCTTGATATGGCATAGTGCTCTGGTAAAGTACTACACATATTAACGCCGTGACAGCAATGTAAACGGAAGCTCACGCGGCTACAGAATAGCATACGTCACGGTACAGAGACGAATGTAACAAGTTATGCCTCATTTAAATCGGAGGAGTATATTGTTGTGTACTCTCTTCTGGGTGGGTTTGAAGGAGAGGGGAGCGTCATTCTGCGTCTATTCGGCAAGCATTAAAAGTCAAACAGAACGTTTGTAAGGTGTGCGTCAGACAGGAGTCTCACATCGTCTGTAAGAAAGACCTCGCTTAATGGTTATTCGGCTTGGAAGAGCATATTTAGTAAATATTACCAATTTAGTAGTATTCAGTATTTGCTACATACATGGATTTGCGTTCTTTTAGACAACTTTCTGCGTAGTTGATGATTCTGTCAACACCTTCACAGAGACTTATTCCCTTAGGGAGTTTGTTATCAGCGATTAACAACAGTCTGGAAGCAACAGAAACGTTCGTGAGTGTAATAGTAGGATGTGGAATGGCTTACACTGTCCGTCATCTAGTGACACTGCAAGGGGTGAGCTACTCAGGCGAACATACCTTGAGTGAAGAAAAACAAATGTAGACACTGGAATGAACTCCACACACCAACTCAGATCACATTTGCTTGACACTATCCTCCACTCCACACAAGAATTCCTGCTCGTGTAGAGGCACGGAGTGTTTGTATTTAAGTATTTTTTGCTGCGTATCATCCGTCGAGCGAGCGCTTGTATGTGACTGTTACGTGAGGAGCTGTTGTACCAGCACACCCTCCAGACTGACGTGCTGTCTGGATCGGAAGACCTGCCTTTATTGACGGATTTAAGCTGCTTCGCCACACCGAGGATATCTACTTCAGAATTAGTCAGGGTGTCAAGCGTTGTTGACTCGAATTCAGGAATATTTACTTGCTCTTCTTTGCTGAAGGGGTTTCGGGAAACTGTCTCTAATGTCTCCGCTTTAGTGTCACCGCCGTTGGTAACACCACGGTTGACACTGCACAGAGGTGGTACGGACTGTGTCTTGCAGCTGGTGTACTCCACGTGCGGCCAGAATCCCTTTGGACTTTCTCATATTTCTCTTCCGTCTGTCCTGACAAATGTTTTCGCAGAGTGTCGTTGTCCTGCGGTCGCTGCTTTCCTTTCTCGTCGCGGCCCTCCCAAGCAGCAGAAACCTTAATTGCAACCACCCTGTAGTTTACTTGCATCTTGTTTTGACTTTTTTATCCTGCTCGACTTTTACTGTAGATTCCACTTACACTCCAAGCAGGTTTATCTTCGTGTATAAGGAAAAGTAACTCAACTTGTGCCTCTGGCTGCATTTTAAAACTGCCTATTCAACTGAACTATTTCTGTCTATTTGTCTGTATTCTTAGTTTTTGTGTTCTTTTATGACTACGAGGATTTTCATTAACTGTATACCTACTCATTGTTCCCTATGCCTAAAGTAACTTGTGCATTTCATGTGTAAACCTGTTGTTTACGCTCAAACACAAACTACAAGTTGTTGAGTGGCTGTCACGAGCTGACTGCTTTACAACACGAGGGAACTGGCTGTGGAAACGGAAGTGGATAATAATATGGTGGAGGTTACTTCTGACACCTTTCCGTAGACGCTCCTGCACTTAACTAACACCACGTGGACACAGTGGAAACAACTGAAGGCCAAGTTCTCTAGCGTGGTGCATGCGTGACGGCGCTGGATCGGTGGTAACAGACGCGTCACGAGTTCGTGGATTCTGGGACCAATGGCGGTCCCACGGCAGTCTGTTGCGATAGGATGAAAAACCAGACAGAGATCTTAATAGACGAGTAGTCCAAAGATATTTCTCGCATCGTCACTGAGGACTAACCTGAGATGGGCTTTTACTTACCAAATATTCTACAATGCTTTAATCCGAAATCACTGATATCTGGGAAGCGTGTCAATACAAATGGCAAAATTTCACCTCGGCTCTTGATTGGTGGCTGTGTTACAGAAAGTCTAGTGTCCGAAAGGACCTTGTCTGCTACTGCTGTGATGCAGCTTTTAGGAAAAGGAGGACAATGCAATTTCACAATCAGTGTTTGAAAGACGTATTAAGCCCTTCTGCTAATCTTAACGGGAACCGGTACATTAAGCAAAGACACATCAAAAGTGTTTATTCTTGTGGACGTGAAATTTTTCAGTCGATTTCAAACATTTTTATGAGAGTACAACAGTGACATGAAGAAGATTCAGCTCTATTTCACTTTCTCTACACCTGACTCAACCAGTAAACTGCTACCTGCTACGCACGTCTCGCGAGAAGAAGCGTGAAAGTGAAAATTGAGGAGAGCGGAGGTCAGTTCTGCTACAGAGATAATTATGGAGAACGGAGGTCACACGGTGGCTTACTGGCAGTGACTCACTCCGCGACTGCAACAGGAAAAGGCCGAAACAGCTGTCGTACTCAAAGTATCCTCTGCCACACACACCGAAATGCATCTGTGAAATTATCATATAATTTCAATTTTTTCAAATCAGTAAATTATTTCAGAAAGACGTTACCTCGTGAATTTTCAAGCAGTTTTGACACAAAGTGAGATGCATTACATTTTATGTTCATGCATAGTCTAATTACGACAGTAGTTCTGGTGCAGTTATTGTTTACAAGTCTAAAGATAAAGATTAACAATATTCAGGACCAATATTTTAAACAGAGGTAATCTGTTTTGCAGACAGATCGCATGTATAAATTACATTGAAAACGACGTGCTCTCTCGCAGGCGAATTGGTTGATGAGCTGGCTACCCTGGATTTCGCATCGTGTAGCGTGTGCTTCGCATACTCGCGTTCAAAATTTATTTGTTACACAGTTCTGTCGCACTGGACTGGGATTTACGTACTTCGATATCGAAATAAATTTTAACAATTCCTCAGATACCGACCACACACTTAAAAGCACGAGTTTAAATAAATACAGTAAGTTTCAAAATGTATGGCGTCCGTTTCGACACCAGCTGTGTGCCGTGAATGCCGTAGTGTTTGATGATGCGAAGAACGCAGATGGGGTTCTGGGCTGTTTTCCCTCTGCTGAAGACTGCCACACCGTTGCAAAGTGCCGTAACAGCAGTGTGGAACAGATGAAAGGCGTTAGGCGCGTTCCGAATTTTGGGGAGTCGCCTTTTCTCAGCACGCTGTAGCGCCGTCGCCGGTCGTCGTCAGAAAATCACGCCTGATTCCTGCATTTTGTAGAAGAGTTTGTCCACTGTAATTTTGTGTAGGGTTTTCAACTTTGAGAAACGCATAGTCTTTGTGAAATAAACGAAAATCTGAGAAAAGTCTGAAAATTTTGAGGCTTTCTGGATTTTTCCTTATGAAGCCGACCTCCTACAAGGCACCGAGCACGAAATCTGGATTTAGTGGCCCAAAACACATAATTATAGAACTGCTGAGAAAAAATGTCCCCCAGTCTCGTAGTAATTGGTTTATTTGGTCATCGGGCATAGGGTCGCTCTGGATAGTTACTCCTAACTTACAGTTTCCAGTAATTTGTCGTCACCAGTGTAGTTGTGCAGTAGTGGATTTCTTTTCCTGTGTATGTACAGTATATTATATTTATGTACTTTCACCGTCAACAGACTGAGCCTGCAGCATTCACCAACGCTCTGCAGGTCACTCAGCAAATCGGTACTGCCTTCTGGCGTCGCTGCTTCATTATAGAGAATGTTAAGGAGCTTCCGTCTGTAACGCCGCCACATGAGGGCCACAGAAGCTCTTGTTCAGAATGCAGTCTGCCGCTTTGGTCACACATGCACGCACGGGGACGCCAAGTCTAATTGTATCACAGCAGAGAGGGAAATGAATGTTCCAAATGTGGTCTGCTTCCGAAACGCCTACAGAGACGCAAAAGTGCACTTTGGAAAATTGCTGTATATATCCACTATTAGCTCCATGTCTCACGTGATTGAGTATAACTCTCTGAGAGATGGTAGTTTGTTTTGTAAGAGGAGCATGCAGGTGTGTGGGAAAGGAATGATTTTAGGTGGTTCTCCAATTCTCTTTATTTGAAGGTGAGCTGGCAAGATGGCTGCAGATGGTGTGAGCATGATGTGGTGTATGCACTGCTACCAATGTGACATTGCAATTAAGCACGAAAAGTACTTGTGCAGTGCAGGCACATAAGTGAATTCAGTGTGAGGTCGCAAGTGAAGGTACATTCTAAACAAACAGCTCATGTGGCAGTAAATTGAGTATGGTGTAGTTTGCACTGGTTGAACACAGCACTATAGAGGCTGCTAGCAAATTGTTTCCAGTAATTATGTAATGTAGCGGGCTGGTGCAAAGAACTAACGTTAATACAGGTGGGTGACGTGAGTATTGGGGCTAAACCAGTACAGTCCAACTTCGCATTGTTGCCAGACATACCCAAGATGGCGGTGATAACGTCATCCAAGATGGCGTCATGTAGACTTCTCAACAGCCCATGACGTCATCCAAGATGGCGGCTGTGACATAATCCAAGATGGCGGATTTTGGTGGGTGGAGAGTTTGAATTTGGCCTGGAAGAAGGTCAGTTGGGCTACCTCCTCTAAGCTAACCCCCTCCTCTCCCCAAGAAAAATGGCGGGAAGTTCAAATTCCAGCACGCTAATGCATCACACCTAAGAAAATGCCAGGAAAGAAAGGTCATTTGGGCTACCTCCACTAACCTAAGTCACCCAACCGCCACCTCTTCCCAGAGATTGGTGAGAAAAGGACTCAGCCTGCACTAGGCTGTTGGAGAGAATAAGGAAGGACTGTACTTTATTTATTTTGGAACAATTTATTTAGGTATGGAGTATATTTAACACAGTGATACAGAGCACACGATTTGACATGCTTGGACGATTATACACGCTTGGGGTCGCGCCACACGGCCTACAGACATGCAAACCACTAAAAGACTCCGCAAAAATGCATGTTAATCATCAGCTGTTGAAATCGTGCACCAGTCTTTATTTAAACAATTTGAGCCACTAACGCCATCCAGTGTGAGTGTTTGCCATGAGGTCCAGAGCCCAACTGACTTAGTACACAGTACCACCACGAGAGGGCTCTGTCGTCCATCCCGTGACGTAATTCAAGATGTAGGAAATGATGTCAGCTGATGACGCAAGCACTGTTAGGCCTGTGACATCACAGACACACTGATAGGGTTCCCACCCGAATTCCAAGACAGCGGCGGTGCCAAATTCAAAAAGTACTTTACTGTACGACGGAAGCAGTCCAGATATGAACGTGACTGTACCTCGATTCACGGTACTGCTTATGAGTACATGTAAGCCTTTATTACTACGCATTTTCTTTTCCGGCACTACACCTTTACCTCCTAATTCGAGTATCGTACTAAACCAATGTTGCAGTTGAAAGGTTAATATTGGTGAAGGCGACATCTGTCTATGCTAACCATCCCTCCTGCATGGTATTTTCAAATGAGAACTCTGCTTCTCAACTGCGTGTTTGGATTCTACACCTGAATATACGTACTGTTCCTCATTCGTCGTAGATGGTGATAAAGTCACCAAATATGAAGTGTCCGTGTTCTTGCAGTTAACGACTGACGCATTTGATCCTACATTTTATTTATGTAGTAAATAAAAAGCTTTCTGTTGTGAAGGTTGACATTTATGTTCGAAATTTGCTTTAATGATTCAAATATGATGTACAGTGTAAATAATATGTCTAGCCATTTATATTTCGGGCAAATAATCTACTTGTAAGGATTTAGAAGCATACATCACCAACGGAAAGATCGATACCGCCCACAGGAAAATTAACGACGACTTTGAAGCGAAAAGAAGCAGCTGTATGAATATCAAGAGCTCAGATGGAGAACCAGTCCTAAGGAAAGAACGGAAAGCTGAAGGAGTATATAGAGGGCCTCTACAAGTGAGGTGTATTGAAGGCAATATAACAAAAAGTCATACCTACCAAATAAGGTGTATTGAAGGCAATATAACAAAAAGTCATACCTGCCAAATACCTTATTCTTTAGAGAAGAATGGAAAAACTGGCTGAAGCAGATCTTGGGGAAGATCAGTCTGGATTCCGGAGAAATATGGGAACACTGGCGGCAATACAGACCCTACAACTTCTCTTAGAAGATAAGTTAAGAAAAGGCACGCTTACCTTTGTGGTATTTGTAGACTTAGAGAAAGTTTATTGCAGTGTCGACTGGGATATTTTCTTTGATATTATGAAGGCATCAGTGGTAAAATATAGCGATTGAAAGGCTGTTTACAACTTGTACAGAAATCAGAGGGTAGTTTACGAATCGAGGTGCATGAAAAGGGAAGCTGTAGTTGTGAATGGCTTGAGACAGGGTTGTAGCGTATCCCCGATGTTATTCAATTTCTACGCTGAGAAAGGAGTAATTGATACGAAACATAAATTTAGGGTGGGAGTTAAAGTCGAGAGAGAAGAAATAAATGCTTTGAGGTTGGGGTTAAACATCGCAGAGGGAAAACAAGAGGTGAATACAGTAAGCAGAGGCAGTTGGATGTAAGCTGCAGTAGTTATTCAGAGTCTTGCACAGTATCGAGTAGCATGTGGAGCTGTATCAAACCAGTCTTCACACCGAAGACCACAACAGCAACAAGCTACTTGTGTGGTGACGCAGCTTTCTGTTGCTACGGGGCTGATTGTAGTGAGACCATCAGAATGCTCGACTTCGGTGGCCACCCTCGAACACCGCATCAGGGTCACTGACTCCGGTGCGAGTTTCCACCCGACCGGCGTCACCCTCACGATGACCGCCACGCGGCTACTGGTGGAATACAAACCGCAGCCGCTGCGTTGTGCCGAAACGTGGGTGAAGCGACGGCGGCTGGCGCATCTGGCACGGATGCTCACAGAAGTCAGGCGCCGCATTGGGCACAGGTAAGGCGACTCACCGAAATCAAGCATCCACATGGGAACAGAGAACTACCACATCCACGTCGTTTTTGTGGATTACGCTAGACGTGTTTCTAAACAAACATTGAAACGATTAACTATATTGTACTGTACAAACAGATTTGCAACACTAACGAAAATGTCTAACCTAAATATCAGCCGTTAGAGGGCAAGGGTCTACATTTACATCGTAAATGAAATGTACAGGGTGAATCACAATGTTTTGACGATTTCAAATTTCAATAACACCCAAAGTAATGACGAAACATAGATTAACATTCTACACATGATGCAACTTTCCCTATGACAAGCTACAATCGCAGCTATACAATACTCGACCCATTTCACTCAGTTTTTTAACACATATTTCATACGAGATTGCTGAAGGAATTCCGGAATTCTCGTCATGAATTCGAACAATTAATTGTTGCGAGCTTCTCGGCCCATCGGAGTACGCTCTCGCCTTCAAAGAAGGCAACAGTCTGGCACAGTCAAATCAGGCGAAAGAGGCGGCTGTTAGAGGCAAGAGCGTTTGGGGGTAATGTGGTTACCAAACGCTTCACGGGGAACTCGCAAGATTTCGTTAGATGTGTGGCATGTCGCGCTGTCTTGTTGGAATCAAGCTGAATGGTCGCGTCTACGACTGCGAAACGTGTGGATCAGGAGCGTCTGCAACACCTCTGCACACCGTGTAGTGATCGCACTTCCTTCGACCACTACGACGTGATTACTTGATGTGTCCAAGGCGAGCGCCTGCAACCTCGGCTACCCGCAGAACAGACTTGTAAAGCGGGCCACAGACAGAGTGGGGGTTAGCTTTGCCGCCCCCCGGTCTACGCAAACTCCAATCGGCGCCCACTACGGGAACCTCAACTGCGTGTTCGGATTCTACGTCAGAATATACGTACGGTTTACTTAAACCATTGTTTCTCATTCTTCGTCGATGACGCTATAATCGACAAATATCAAGTGTGTCTGCTTCTGCAGTTAAGAACCGACCCATTTCATTTTACATTTTATTTACGTAGAAAATAGAAACCCTCGTGTTCTGACTCTTGATACCTATGTTCGAAATTTGTTTTAATGTTGCAAATATGATTGTACAGTATAAATAATACGGCTAGCCATTGATGTTTCTGACACATAACTTACTTGTAAGAATTTAGAGGCATACATGACTAGGGAAAGACAGATACCGCCTACAGGAAAATTAAAGAGGCCTTTGGAGAAAAAAGAAGCAGCTGTATGCAAATCAAGAGTTCTGATGGAAAACCTGTCCTAAGAAAAGAAGGTACACCTGAAATGTGGAAGGACTAGGCAGAAGGTCGAAGTATCTACGGTTCTACTTTCTTCCGCGCACTACGAGACGGAACGTAGTAAGCAATGTATCATGGGGCGGCCGTGGTATATTTTAAATCGTCAAAACATTCTGAAACACTCTGTAGAAGCGAATGCGTCGGTCTTTATTTGTGAAAACAGGCTCAGTTGATATTTGTTGATTAGAGCGCCTTCTACGACGAACGGAAAACAATGGTTCGAGTAAACTGTTTGTATTTTTTAACATTCAATACGCATACAAGATAAAAATTCGAGGAAGTGGTAGGGCGAGATGTCACATTTGGAAGTGCAAATTTAACACTGCCCATGCAGGAGGGGTGGTTAGGAGGTGGCTAGTTTGTGGCACAGACATATAGCCCCTTTACTAATACTAACTTTTCACCTGGAACATTTTTCTCGTACAACACGTCATTTCTGAGATACGTAGTTGTCTCAAGTTAAAACAAATTCCATGTATGTATTAAAATCAAATGATTGATACTTGCTCTTTAACACACAATAAAGTTTTTTTTTATTTCCTGAGAGTAACCATTGTTCGCTTACATTTAATTTTTATTTACTTTAATATTCCGGACAGTCTACCTCTTTCAACCACATTTACTATAGATAAAAACTTACGAACAAATAATCTTTGAGGAAAAAAGGGGCCGTAATTGCACGAATGGTGCACTTTTGTTTTTCCACAGGAAATCTGTTTATTACTCTTATGCGCAACATTGTATTAAGATTGCACCTTGCCCGTACTTCGGATATCTGCAACGTGCTGTGATAAAGGTTGAATGCCGGCTTGTTTTTCTGCTAATCACGCAAGTTACATGGCGACTGGTAAGGAACATGATTCACAGGCAACTACGTAATTCCTTTCTGTTCTACACTGAAGAGCCAAAGGAACTGGTACACCTGCCTAATATCGTGTAGGGCCCCCGCAGGCACGCAGGAGTGCTGCAGCGCGATGTGTTATGGATTCGACTATCATCTGAAGTAGTGCTGGAGGGAATTCACACTGTGAAACCTGCAGAGCTGTCCATAAATCTGTAATAGTACGAGTGGCTGGAAATCTTTTCTGAACGACACGTTGCAAGGAATCCCAAATATCCTGAATAATGTTCATACCTCGGGACTATGGTGGCCAGCGGAAGTGTTTAAATTGAACAGAGTGTTCCTGGAGTCACTCTGCAGCAATTCTGGACGTGTGGGGTGTCACATTGTCCCGCTGAAATTGCCCAAGTCCGTCGGAATGAACAGCGGACACGAATGGATGTATGCGCTCATAGAGGATGCTTACGTACGTGTCACTTGTCAGAGTCGTATCTAGACGTTTAAGGCAACCATACAACTAAGCCGACCGGAGTGGCCTAGCGGTTCTAGGAGCTACAGTCTGGAACCGCGCGACCGCTACGGTCGCAGGTTCAAATCCTGCCTCGGGCACGGATGTGTGTGATGTCCTTAGGTTAGTTAGGTTTAAGTAGTTCTAAGTTCTAGGGGACTGATGACCTCAGATGTTAAGTTCCATAGTGCTCAGAGCCATTTGAACGATACAACTGCCGTCGCCCCACACCATTACTCAGCGTCCACCAGCTTGAACAGTCCGCGGCTGACATGCAGGGTCCACGAATTCATGAGGTTGTGTCCATACCCATACGCGTCCATCCGCTCGATACAATTTGAAACGAGACTCGTGCAACCAGGCAACATGTTTCCAGTCACAACAATGCATTGTCGGTGTTAACGGTCGCAGGCGAGGCATAAGGCTTTGTGTCGTGGTGTCATGAATGGTACAGGAGTGGGCCTTCGGCTCCGAAAGCCCATATCGATGATGTTTTGTTGAATGGTTCACATGCTGGCACTTGTTGATGGCCCAGCATTGAAATCTGCAACAATTTGTGGAAGAGTTGTACTTTTGTGACGCTGAACAATTCTCTCCAGTGTCGTTGGTCTCGTTCATGCATGATCTTTTTCCGGCCGCAGCGATGTCGGAGATTTGATGTTTTACCGGACTCCTGATACTCACGGTTTACTTGTGAGACGGTCGTACGGGAAAATCCCCACTTCGTCGCTACCTCGGAGATGCTGTATCCCATCGCTTGTGCGCCGCCTGTAACACCACGTTCAAACTGACTTACATCTTGATAACCTGTCATTGTGACTGCAGTAATTGCGCCAGACACTTGTTGCCTTATACAGGCGTTGCCGACTTCATCGCCGCTTTCTGCCCGTTTACATGTCACTGTATTTGAATACGCATCCCTATGCCAGTTTTTTTTTCGTTTCAGTGTATTTACGTGGTAAATAAAAACCTTTGTGTTTTGACGTTTGCCATCTATCTTCGAAATTTGCGTGAATGATGCAAATAAGATTATACAATGTAAATAATATGGTTATCCATTGATATTTCTGACGATTAAGCTACTTGTAAGGGTTTAGGAACATGCATCACTAGAGAAAGACAGATACCGCCTGGAGGAAAATTAAAGAGGCCTGTGGAGAAAAAAGAAGCAGCTGTATGAATATCAAAAGCTCCGATGGAAAACCTGTCCTAAGAAAAGAAGGGTTAACTGAAATGTGGAAGGAGTATGCAGAAGGTCTCCAAAAGAGGTCGCGATATCTAGGGTTTTACTTCGGACACCACGTCACGGGACATAATTAGCAATGCATCGTGGAGCAGCCGTAGTATGTTTTCAGTCGTTAAAAAACCCTGTAGAAGCAAATGCGTTTGTCGTTATTTGCGAAAACAGACTCAGTAGATATTTGCTGATTAGAGTGCCATCTACGACGAACGGAAAACAATGGTTTGAGTAAACTTTACGTATTTCTGACGCAGAATCCGTATATACAATAAAAATTGGTGGAAGGGTTAGGCAGAGAGGAAAATTTGGTGGAAGGGTTAGGGGAAGTGGTCACATTAGGGAATGCAAAGTTAACACTGCCCCTGCAGGATTGGGTGTTTTTGAGGTGGCTAGTTGCAGCACAGACAGATGGCCTGCTTATTAACAACAAGAGTGTACCTATGTAATGTCTTTACGGAATGTAATATCAATATAATATTACGATGATGCGCTACCGTAATTGAGACGATAACGCACTTTGCTGTTGCAACAACGTTCTCTGCTGTGAGAAAAAGTACGTAGTTTTTTTGCAATTGTTGGAGATAAGGAATGTCGATTGCACATTGCGTTTTTTACGTCAGATAAATTTGCATATAGTCGTATTTTGGAGCGCAGAGGTCAACTTGTGATTGCAGTTATCAAGAATAAAAACATTCTATTATGAAAAATAAGGTAAATATCGTACACGAACTTCTATTCGGTGTTGGATCGCCGGACCTTCATAAAAACTATTAGTGTGTTTAACAATACAGTGCATAGTGATTTCTTCGCGAATTAAGGGGAGTACGTACGTCCTATACCCACAGTGTTAAATATGCAGTATTGATGACCCATTATCTCAGAACCTGTAACAGATAGAGATCTGAAATTTTTGGGATATATAGTATCACTCCTTTTCTGATTACTAAACCAGAATCAAAATGTACAGAGAAATAATTAGATAGTTATGATTTTTAAAAAATGTTCTTCCATATTTCCTTTTAAAAGTCCACTTTTTCTTCCGTAAGTAAAAAACCGTTGGAGGTAGAGATGTTTCGGGAGGTTCAGTAGGTGCAGTGTACTAAGTGGTAACATGGTGTAAAATTAGAGATATGTATCTGTAATAGTTCCTGAGATGATGGGTTAAAAATATCATTTCTGGCAAATCAAGTTCAAACATTTTATTTGATATTAACTTATACATGGAGGCATGCCAGCTTCTAGAAACAGCCAGCCCCATAATCAGCATTATCTGGATCCTGTTTTTGACTATCCTGCAAACCTGGAAGCTTCCTTCTTTTCCTGCCTCTTGCTTCTTTAGCCATTTCTTCTGCAGCACGCTGGGGTTTCATGATCCTAAGTCGATCCATTCGCTGAAAGGCTTGCAGTGTGTTGGCACCTGGAGTGATACCAAGTTTCTCTAGTACCCCAATTCTTTCCTTTATACCATCATTAAACATTATCACAGCATCACAAACACCCAAGCATAGAGTTTTCCTTCCTACATTTTTTTGGTATGCGGGTCCAAAAATCATTATTGAAAGACTCATTAGGGTTTTATGTTCGACCATGGAGACATTTGGAAAGAAGGTCAGGATTAGCTAATTCTCTATATATTGATTTAGTGGCTTCCGTCACTGCAGATGGTGTGGTACTTTTGTGCCTAAACTGTTCCTCGCTACCCGCTGCCTGAGCTTTGCGGTACTTGCACCATGAATCAGCACCAGGCGGACAAAGACCATGTGTAGCTGGGTGTATCATCTGTGGGAGAATGTAGCCCACACTGCTCGTTGCATCCCTTGTAGGTCATGTGTATCGTTTCTTATTTCCATTCCATAACAATGCTGGAGTTCATCAATGTTTTTGTCTGTAAGTCTTCCTTTACCATTTAGAGTCTTTCCATCTGATAACTTCTCTCTTCCTTTTGTCTGCTTCAGTTTTCAGAGACGTATTCCCATCCGTTTTTGAACGTGGCCCACACATTAAATCTTAACAATCTGCTTATTACCATAAGGTTGGCTTTCCACTACTGACTTGTAAGCTTTTGAATCACCACCGCCCAATACTCAGTGTAGCACACACCTCTCTCCTGTTGTGAACGTCTGAACACAGGAACAACTGCAGCAGCCTCCATACCCCCACCAGTTCCCTCATAATTCTTAGCACAATTTGTTTTATGTCTTCACTTGTTTCATCAATTGATCTACACTGACGACAGTATTTAGTTAGCACTTCAATGTCCAAAACTTTACCTGTGTCAACACTAGTGACAGTTGCAACTGCGTTTTTTCATGTGTGACCTCTCTTCTGCCATGTGCCATCAACTGCCACAGATAAGTCTGTTGTGTTATTTAATTCTACTGCTTCTTTAGCAGCAGCTTTCATAGAAGCAACAGCAACAGATTTGACACACTCGCCAATTACTTCTGCGTACTTACTTGATCTGGTTGGTGGGTTTGGCAAGTTCAGCGTAGCACATAATACTTCAGCTGCAGTCAATCCTTTCCCAATGCACCTCATTCCGTACAGGAATCTAACATTGCCCTCAAACAAGTCATTCTTGCACTTTTCAGAAGGCCAGAATGATGTCGAGAGCCTGCAAACTTTGCACTGAATATCAAGTTTGTTAGCCAGTCCAGTTCTTGCAGGCGAGTCCTCAGAGATGCTAATTTGCCCACCACAAACCTTACATGACACAGAATCTTGCAAAACTTGTCCTAACACATTCAAATCTAAAAGAACATAACCTAAACTATTTTGATCTTTGCCAATAAATAAATCCTCATGGTCTCCACGTTTCCTCTTCGAAGCACTAGTAAGAGTGTCCTTATTACGGGTATGTCAAAAATCTATTTCAGGATCAACACTGGATTCAGATTTTGTGATATGCTGATTTCCATGAAAACGTCGCTTCTTAAAACAACCCTTTCGTTTCGTCATGTTGAAAAGAGGTATAATAACACACCAAACCACTATGTTTTCAGTTCAAAACTTATCAAACACAACAACCACAAAGTAAATAAACAAAATGCATGTGCTGTACCGCCATTTCTGTTTACACAGTGCATCCAACCTCTTAACACGAACATTAACATGATTTCAAGTAATAAATAGCTGAAAACCACAGCCTTCTAGATTGAATAGTTCAAGAGATAGAGATACTTCGGCAAGTCAGTGCAGAACGAGCGGATAATTTTACACACGGACTATTAACTTTGAAATGATAAAACTACACTTGCAATTGGAATTTTTCGACAAATAATGCATCAAATTATTCAGGAGAGATCAAATATTAATAAGAGATAATAATCCGAAAATGTCACTTTTTGACCAATTACCCTTAACAATACTGGGCGAATCTTCTACTATCACGGTCCGAACGACGCGCAGTATTTCGCCGTCAGCTTGCGTGTTCAAGACGTTCCCTAAGGGGGGACAGTTTGTTAGTCAGAAGGTACCACACTGCCACTGTTGTTCAACCTTCTCATTCTGAGAGTGTTTCCAGAAAATCTCACGGCGGCTGTGAATACTTTAGCTACCAAGGGAGACGGAGTCTTCATCGCGAGTTGTAGCAGTTTTCGCCGACTTTGCCCGGCGTTCTCTGAGAACCGGACAAACGGAAACCTCCGACCGCCAACTCGTCCTGTACCTAACCCGTTATCTCCTTACAGCAGCCACGAAGAAAACATAATCATCTAAAATCAATTTTTTTCACAGATTTTAATCTTAGACAGATAAATTTTTTTAGAAAGAATGCATCTAGGCAAAAAAAGATGAAAAAGAGATTAAATGCGGTACCTTACTTATCTGTGTCAAGGTCAAAGATCAAGTTTCCTAACTAATTAATTAATTTTTTATAACATAGCAGATAATTATACCTAGAACATTTTCCTCTACAAAACGTCGTTTTTGAGATGTGTAGTTGGCTCAAGTTAAAACAAACTCCGTGTATATATTACAATCAAATATCTGACGCTTGCTCCTCAAACACAGAACTATGTTTCTTATTTCCTGAGATTAAGGATTGTTCTATTACATTTAATTTTTACTTGCTTTAATATTGCGGTTCGTGTACCTTTCTCAGCCACAGTTGCTATATACAAAAACTTATGAGCAAATACTCTTTGACATAAGAAGAGGCCGTAATTGCACAACAGCTGCACTTGAGTTTTTCCACAGGAAATTTGTTTATCCATCACATGCGTAACATTCTAGAAAGATTGCGCCTTGTCCGTACTTCAGATATCTGCAGCGTGGTGTGATAAAGGTTATGGACGTCTCTTGACTGCTGGCTTGTTTGTTTGCTAATCGCACAAGTCACCTGACCATTGATAGGGAACATGATTCACAGGCAACCACGAAATCCCTTCTGTTCTACACTGAAGAACAAAGGAAATTGGCACACCTGCCTAATATCGTGTAGGGCCCCCACGAGGATGCAGAAGTGCCGCAACACGACGTGACATGAACTCGACGAACATCTAAAGTAGTGCTGGGGGGAACTGACACCGTGAATCCTACACGGCTGTCCATAAATCCGGAAGAGTAAGAGGGGGTGGAGATCTCCTCTGAACAGCACGTTGCGAGGCGTCCCTGATATGTTGAACAATGTTCATGACTCCGGTGTTTGGTGGCCAGCGGAAGTGTTTAAACTCAGAAGAGTGTTCCTGGAGTACTCTGCAGCAATTCTCGGCGTGTGGGGTGTCACATTGTCCTGCTGTATTTGCCCAAATGCGTCGGAATGCTCAGCGGACAAGAGTGGCTGTAGGTTATCAGATGGCATGCTACCGTACATGTCACGTGTCAGAGTCGTATCTAGACGTGTCAGGGGTCCCATATCGTTCCAACTGCACACGCCCCACACCATTATAGAGCCGCCACGAGCTTGAACAGCCCCTTGCTGACACGCAGGGCCCACTGATTCATGAGGTTGTCTCCATACCTGTACATTTCCATCTGCTCGATACAATTTGAAACGAGCATCGGGCCGACCAGGAAACATGTTCCCAGTCATCAACAGTCCAATGTCAATGTTGACAGGTCGTGGCAAGGTGTAAAGCATAGTGTCATGCAGTCTTCGAGAGTACACGAGTGGGCGCTAGACTCCCAAAGCCCATACCGATGATGTTTCGTCGAATGGTTCACACGCTGACACTTTTTGATGGCCCAGCATTCAAATCTGCAGCAATTTGCGGAAGGGTTGTACTTCTGTCGCTTTGAACGATTCTGTTCAGTCATCGTTGGTCCCGTTCTTGCAGAATCTTTTTCCGGCCGCAGTGATGTCAGAGATTCGACTTTTTACGGGATTCGTGATATTCACGGTACACTCGTGGAATGGTCGTATGGGAAAATCCCCACTTCATCGCTACCTCGTAAATGCTGTGTCTCATCGCTCGTTCGCCGACTCTAACACAACGTTCAGACTCACTTAAATCGTGATGACGTGCCACTGTAGCAGCAGGAACCGATCTAACGACTGCGCCGGAGACTTGTCATTTTATATAGGCGTTGCTGACGCAACGCCGTATTCTGCATGTTTACATATCTCTGTATTTGGATACGCATGCCTGTAGCTGTTTAGCACTTCAGTGTATGTGATTTCAAATGCTCTGGACCATGACAGAAGTAATGTTATTTCCTTCTCTCTCCCTTGGGTGGTTTCAACCAAGAGCCACAGCCAGTGCTCCCGAGTAACTCTCTTAGAGGGAACAGTATTCTAGGACATGGCTGGCAGCTCGTGCTGGGCTGTGAACGCCCGCTGCAGCTGGCTGGCTGGGTCGGTGTACTGGAAAACGCGCCCAGCGAATAACGCGCCCAGTGAGATTCCGCCCAGAAAGCGTCCAGGACGGGTCCGCTAATCCCCTAGCCCCGCAGACAAAAGAGCTGAGGAACGCTGCCTGGAGGTTTCCGAGCTGGAGTTTTCAGCCGTCAGACAGAGAGAGAGAGAGAGAGACAGACAGAGAGAGAGAATTAAATTTCAACCACACACCACTTTAAACTGCAGTAAATACAAGAGATTACATTCTTTTGCTTCACTTGCAGTACCATTCAGCAGTCATTACCAATATCATTTTCATTATAACAACTACACTTCTTGAATACTCAGAAATATCAAGTGACTCTATACTTAGCGATTAGTAATGTCACTTAATTTTAACTCTTAATTTATAAAAACTAGCGACGAATTGTGGTGGTGACTCTTGAATGAGAAGTACAATTGTAAAGGGTTGACTCTGAAAAGGGTTCGCCTTTGTTTCGGTGTATTGTAAAACACATATACTATATTTTAAAAATAATCTGATTTCCATCACACTTTATCCAGGCTTTGGACTGGCTAAAGAGCGAAAGTCATTTAGGGGTGTTTAAAATCAGCTTATAAGCATCGTCAATATTTTTTTTAAATTTTTATTATTTTTTATATAAGTTGCTATTTACATTTGAACACTATTGTATCTATATACATCTTCTGATAAATTCAGTCAAGTTTCTGTAGGTAGGATATGGCTATCAAGCAATCCTTGATCTCACCATCCCCTTCATATTTTTTTACTATTTTTCCCAACTTTTCATCACATTTCATGTAGACTGTTTTTGTCCGTTCACCTTCCATACTCAGTTCTGCCCTCATTAAGACGCTCGCTGAATTTTCTGCTTCTCTTTTCAAACACCTGAAACTTCATTAATTTTCGGATTTGGTTTAGCTAGCATGTTATTGATTTTATGGTGCCAACCTTCTACAGCGCTGGTTGTTCGGTGGCGCCGTTTGTAGCAACTCCAAAGGTTGATAGTGGTTTGTTCATTTTCCAACCATCTGTCTACGAAGTAGTCATAAAATTCAGAAAGTTTGGGGATATCCGGTGCATGTGAATGTATCTCCAGCCAACCATCACATACATCTTCAGGCCGTAGAAACGCCATCGCAGCACACATGCGAAGATTTTGTCTCACTTCTTCGTTTTCTTTGTATTCATGAACTAGTCCTAGCTCTTGAACTTTTCTCCAGAGACACATTTTCATATGGAAATAACATCCACGCACTTCAGCTGTCGGAAATACAACTTTAGTTGGTGAAATCGGAGCTGATTCGAAGTCTACGGTCTCGTTTGAAGGTTCCATTCTGGAATTTTTTCCGTCAAATTTCGGAAAATACGGACGTACGTCTCTTTTCTTTTGTTCGGCATTTGTGCAAAGGCAACTGGATAGATGTTTGTCTCATTATTTGCACTCCCAAAGTCGGCGTGAATGGTGTATATTTGCGAAAACTGTTTGCTGCAGCACTTGAACGTACCATCCATAAAAAAGTCTTGTTTACTCCTTAGAGCCTCTCTTCCTGCCCTTCCGCTAAAAACTACTATCCTCTCTCCTAGTTTGTAGTCGCTTAACAGAAAACTGCTGCCATCGTTCATAGCTAGTAAATCTGCCTTTAGGTCAAGTTCTTCTCTTGTCGGTGGACCTCTCTCATTTCCCTGTCATTTTGCCCGCTGGTAGTACAAAGCTCTCTTCGTTGTTTGCTGCTCTAGCATTTCAGTGACAAAACCATAGCCTCGATTATGCAGGCAACGCAGCTCCTCTGAATATATTTTTTAAATAGACGTCTCTTCGTCTCTTGCCCTCTTCTTTCCGTGGTTCAAAAGTCTTCCTTACTTCCAACCCAGCGACACCCGGAGGTCTACATTGATGCTCGAATGAAAAAAAGCACTGTCGAATCCTCCGTTTTCACCACTCCCCGGCAGCGGTTTGCTCTCTGTCTTCAACAGCGCCACATTACTGTTCCATCTTCTTTAGTTCTCTTCACTATGTAAGAATAACCTTCGTAGTGGCAACATGGCTTACCGTGATTAGTGGTTGAAAATGCCATATCTCAACTCCTGTGTCGAAAATACACGAATCACGCGATGTGAACTCTTCGACAGCCAGCGTGGTACTAAGGCTGTGTTAGTGTATCAGACAGTCGGCGGCTGTGCCTAGTGCCGGGGGAGGGGGGCAGGTCCCTGTGTCCGAGGTTCAAAAAATGGCTCTGAGCACTATGGGACTTAACTTCTGAGGTCATCAGTCCCCTAGAACTTAGAAGTACTTAAACCTAACTAACCTAACGACATCACACACGTCCATGCCCGAGGCAGGATTCGTACCTGCGACCGTAGCGGTCGCGCGGTTCCAGACTGTAGCGTCTAGAACCGCTAGGCCACTTCGGCTGGCCCTGTGTCCGAGGAGCAGGTAGTTCAGGGTGATTAGGCGAAGGTAAGCCTGACACAAAGGGAGTGAATCTCACACATTTCCGGTTGGGCGCGAATCTCACTGGGCGCGATTTTCATAGATTCGGTTGGGTCAGATGAGAGACAGGCAGGCGGCGAGGCCGCGCCCAGGAGACAAAGTACTGCAGGGCTCCGGGCTCAGCCCAGAAGGGCTCACTCTCGGAGGCCCTTCACTGAGGCCCTGCAGTGGAGGGGCGTGGTGCTGGGCGCTCCTCCTGGAGAACAGCTGACACGCTGCACGCTGCGCTGTTCTCCACCTCCAGTGGTACTCCGTCCAGCTTCCACGTACGTGTCCCTGTTGCCTCGGTCTGACACACAAGACCTAAAACTGTCGCCACTGAGTAAATAACCGGAACCTGAAACACCTTCTGTGTCTGTTAATGGATGACATGTTGCAATACATGATATTCCAGCAGTAGAACCCATTATTATTTACTTACATCGTTCCTCTCCTCAGACATCACATAAAAGGTGTCGCAGGAGCGGTGGTCAGTATTCGAGAGCGTGACAGAAACGATCACTTGAAGCAAACAAATCTAGTCAACGTGGGCTATAAACAGATACTGGCAATTCTTCATCCTAGATACTATGATTCAAATCCCTTACAGTGCCATCTCTTACCTTTCACTGTTTTGATCGGTTGTAGTATCGACCACATTAAGAAAAAATCTCCAGTAATCATTGGATCTAAAGCGCATACTAAGGTATGACCACTCGTTCATCTGAGCTACTGTAAAACGCACCACTTCTAATGAAGAAGTGCTCATAATTTGAACTATCCACTTTAGAGCACACGTTTACCGGACTTTTGTTTATTTGCTCAATAACACTTCCTCACAAAATAAGGAAAGCGAAGAGGTCACAGTAGAAGAGGTTTGTTTCGCACTGTCGAGCATGTACAAGTGCTCGTACCTCTTAGGTATGCATTTTAGAGACGTTGTTTACTAGACCTTTTCTCTGGATGACCGTGTTCCTATCATATCCCTGACAACAGACGATTTGTCCTGGCACACGATACATATTTCCGCAGCTCTGTCGCTGTGGAGTTTACGAACAACTTTGTGTGTCATCTTGCAGCGAACAGCAGCATATATTACTGAAATGTAAATAAAGCATACTCTTTCTTTGTCGCCACAAGACCATCGACGCGCCATGTTTCGATTGAAAACTGTGTCGCCCCCTCATCTACCATGCTAGTCTCATCAACCACAGATACCCAGAATGAAGTCTTGCTCTGCAACGAGATGTGCGCCGACATGAAACATCCTGGCTGTCTAAAACGGTGTGCTAGACTGGGGCCCGAATCTGGGACTCTTC
This sequence comes from Schistocerca americana, assembly GCF_021461395.2. Classification (NCBI taxonomy): domain Eukaryota; kingdom Metazoa; phylum Arthropoda; class Insecta; order Orthoptera; family Acrididae; genus Schistocerca; species Schistocerca americana. The sequence continues at coordinate 138,666,705 of NC_060129.1, forward strand.
GTTGCCAGCGCCCTACCGACTTAGCCACGCAAGTGCGACTCACGACCCCTCGCCTCACCTCTACTTCCCCCCAGTACCGCACCTCCCACGTTCGAGACTGTGTCCGGCACGCAGTTCTAAACTACCAGGACATTTCCAACTGACGACATTTCAAACATTGAGTCAATTGCGCTGTCCGTTGGCACACTTCGTGTAGGCCATTTTTAGGTGTCTCAGAATCAAAAGTTGCGCCGCCCCCATATTCATATTCCATCATGGGAATAGTTCTAGAAGATGCTGACTCGTTCAGAAGAAACTTCAACAACCAATCATTGAACATTATACAGAATGCGACATAGACTTGAATAACACTACCTCCAGCTTTGTGCACAAAGGCGTACAGCATTCAGCAGGTTTCATTTACAGTAGGCTCCCACCAGAACGCGAAATATTAAGTGATAAATCCAGCTATTCAAATAGAAGAGAAATGGTTCCCTCGTGGCACATTGTGGCTATTCCATACGGGATTTCCTAACTGTGGCTGAGAATTCTTCTTGTATGTCTCTTGTTTTTCGTGTTTTATTGACTCCTTAATCCCGCTTTCAGTTTTCTGTAAGCTATGCACTGCCTAGTTTCGTGACCAAGTATCAGTGGCACACATGCTGCCACAGGATAAATAACTATATAAATACAAGTAAGCAAATACATGCTGCAGGGCGAACGTTAAACCGTAAAGCATTCTGTTTCAGTTCTTGCAACGTAAAAGACGCGATTTTCCAGCTAAACAATGCACCATGCACTATTTACGGAGGTACTCTCCTGAACCCTCACGTGTGTTCCTCAGCACCTCCCATGTGACATAAAACAACGCATCTGTTTACCACACAGTAGGTACGATAACCTTTCACGTCTGCAAACTCCCATTCTTTATTTATAATATTACACGTATCAAGCCTCGCCATCCACGGATGTTTTACTGCAGAACTCATGAATAATTTCGGCCCAGTGTTGTAAGGAACACTTTTACAAAATAACCTCTTCAGTTTGCTCTCTGATCATTGAGGTGAGCAATAAAAAGAAAGCCCATTCTGATTTTCTTAACACAACTGCGATAAATAATTTTCAAGATACAGCATGCCCCATTATTAATGAAAATGTTTCTCTTGTCCATCAACATTATAATTATTCAGCTCGCTTACTTTGATTTATAGTAGCGCCATGAGCTACAATGCTGCGAGGTACAGTAGCCTAAAACAGTCTGCTGTGTTTGTTGAGTAAACTTTGAGTTGTGTAGTGCGAACAAACCACGTTTTGCTTCAGTTCCTATATTGTCAGTGACACGTGACTTTCCAGGTGGACAATGCACCATTCACTAATTTCAGTGTTTTACTTCTCAACCTCCATGTATTTTCCTGAGCTACCTGACTATTAAAATAGTACCACCTTGGGGGAACCACGATATATGGAGGGGTAAACTTTAAAAAAATTCAGTTCGTTGCTAATCAAACAATGAACTGTACTCTATTAATAAAACACAATTAACTTTCATTACCACATCAAGGGCATCTCATCTCCCAGCGGGACAGTCAACGATTCTTCTGTCAAATTGTTATTCTCCTCAGTGTTCAACACGTTTTCCACCACCACTCCTGTCAGGTGCTGAACCTTTTTGGGTAACATTATGAAGGAATCAATGACCTACGGTAACTTGGTGTAGATAGCTAAGGAATCCTTGAAGGGCAAAGCGAGTATGAAGCATATTGTGCTATTGTACCTGAAACTTCAGTGAACTTGACTCTAGCTGTACAATCCACCATTTATAAAGTTACTCTTCAAAATCCAGCCTAAGTCCCTCAGCGCCTGTGCTGTTCTGTACAGAATCAGCGTGAGGTACCAAGCTGTAGTTAAAAATAACATAGAAGAACTCTCGTTTTCTAGGAGAATATTCAATAATGGCGAAGCGTAACGTTTAAGCTTAACACTGCTGCATTACTTACTCACTACTATACTCTTCTAACTTTAGTTACTATACCAAGGTTAACAAGTTTTTCCAACTGAACAATGCACTGTTGGTTACTTACGGTAATATTCAGCTCAGTTGTATGCCTCGGTACCCAGTTTCATTATAGTGACTCGCAGGTCCAGACTACAGTACCGTGTTGTAAGGAACAGTGGCCTAGAACAGTCTGTGGAGTTCGTTGAGAGAATGATGACGTGAGCAGCGTGAGGAAGACCACAGTGTTTCAATGTTTTCGAAATTACTGAGAGAGAACATTCCAACTGGACAATGCCCCATTGCTTGCTACTGCAGTTATTCACAACAGTCCGTCCTTACATTCCACAGTATCATTACAGTGAGACACTCGATCTGCTTTCGATGTCATGTTGACTGGAATAGTAACTTAAATATGGTTGTTGCGAGAACGTTGAAGTGAATATTGTGAACCAAACACAATCTGCTTCCTGTTTATAGCGTCAGCATATGTATTTGTCAGTTATTTGTTGCGAATTGAGGAACAGTGTGACTCTGTCTAATGTGATAGCTAGTGAAACAGAAAATCAGTGGTATGGAATATAAGACTGTTAATTCTACGAAATGTTACGCTGGAGAAAACCAGTGACAATTCAGACTTGATATAACGTGCTACGACTCAGTGCGTTTACATCTGTAAGTCTTACAGTTTGGTGTATACATAAAAGAGACACTGTGACAGCGCCTCTCTCCACGACGTTCTCTCTCTGGCGCTCTTTCTCTGTCTCTGTCGTCGTTATAAGATGGCTCCGCGTCTTCCAGGTCTGTACGACTGTACAGTTCGTTATTAACTGTGAAACACATTTTCGACTTAAACCGTTATGTAACGCCTTCATTTCGTGGTTGTAATCGCCCTTTGTGAAATAACGAAGCTTTTGCACCACTACCAGCACTCTGGCAGTCGACACACCGTAGCATCGCAGGAGCTACCAGACAGCCGCCATTACGCGGCAAATTAGAACTGTAATGCTTTTATTTACAGCTGCACAACTGCTCGCATAATTAGTGTAACATTTCTATTTCACAGGAGCCTGTGTACCTGGAGGGGATTTTATTTACATCGAAACAGCTAGGAGTAGAATAAGTGATTGATTTTTCAGGTGGCCTGGGTACGAACCAACAAAGACATAATTTAATGTTATAAAGGAAAGGTGTGGGTCTGTGGACTGGTAAACCATTATAATTAAAAGTCACGCCGTCTATAGGCCCCAAGGGGCCCATCGGTACCATCCGGCCGCCGTGTCATCCTCAGCTGAGGACAGGAGGGGCGTGTGGTCAGCACACCGCTCTCCCCTCTTTTATGATGGTTTCCTTTGACCGGAGGCGCTACTGTTCGGTCGAGTAGCTCCTCAATTGGTATCACGAGGCTGAGTGCATCCAGAAAAATGGTAACAGCGCATGGCGGCCGGATGGTCACCCACCCGAGTGTCTGCCAAGCCCGACAGCGCTTAACTTCGGCGATCTCACTGGAACCCGTGTATCCACTGCGGCAACGCCGTTGCCGGTAAAGCATTACAGTGAGAAGCTTTTACAGTGAAAGTCATTTGCAGTGGCCTAGTTGATTCTGTGATGCGAAAATAGACGTATTTCCGGACGTTTTATCGTCAACAGATTTTTTATTTCCCCTTGGTCATTGCTTATAACAGCATTCACGCCACGCAACCACAATAATTTGGTGCAAGGCTCAGTTCAGTATTATTAAAGTAAATGTGCCTCAGAACTGTCTGTCATTTACGCCGCAATCGAAAGCGATAGGCTCGGAACCCATGCAATATTTTGCGAACTGATTTCCAAACAATACCTGGATTTATTAAAAAATACCAGCATTTAATTACAAAAAACGAAAATAATTTTCGAAATCGAGACAGCACAGTTTGCAGAATATTAGTCGGACACGATCGGCCAGTTGGATAACGCTTCAAATCGTACTGATGGAGTAATTCAACTCGTCCCTTTGGTTCTTCTGCTTCCTTAATGTAACACGTTGTATCACATTTGGGTATCCTGTTGCTGGTAACATTTGAACGAAATAACTACATGGTAGTTGAAAAAATATTGTAGCGAGTAGCAGAAACGAAGAGCATCCCGATTTCTGATTCTGTGACGTGAGACATGATCTTCTAGCTCGAAAATGCCACTTCCTTTACATCCTCTGTTAACCGAGCTCCATATTTCTCTGTGTCCCTCAGCTTCCTTATGGTGAGATTCAGTGCCCCACTTTTGTTTAATGTTGTGGGTGACAGTGGCATAAAAATACGTATACGTCTGTTGAAGATGTGGGCGTATAAAACAACCTAATTCTGATGCCGTTCTTACAACTTGTGATATATTCTCGGAGCTTACAGTGTCCCAGTCCTTACTTACCCCAAGAATCAGGTTAGCACCTTTGTCATCATCCTCAGTTCCATTACAGTGTCAATCGATAACGCATTTGTGTACCATGTTGCGGTGAGAAGTGGCATAGAATGCTCAAAGTGTTTGTTGAGGAAACGTTGAAGTGAAGGAAATAAATCAAGCCTTTTCGGTTTGGGTTCACAGAACATTTGTTGGACATGACCTTATAGAGGAAAAATCCCACAACCCTCACTTTCACTCTAATTTAGCTCAGTCCTTCGAAATGGCTCAAATGGCTCTGAGCACTATGGGACTTAACGTCTGAGGTCATCAGTCCCCTAGAACTTAGAACTACTTAAACCTAACTAACCTAAGGACATCACAAGCATCCATGCCCGAAGCAGGATTCGAACCTGCGACCGTACCGGCCGCGCGGTTCCGGGCTGAAGCGCCTAGAACCGTTTGGCCAGCTCAGTCCTTCCTTATGGCCCCCAGAATCTCTGTGTTTGTTGCAGCAAGATTAAAATCAGAAGAATATGGTAATCCCATTCTGCTTCCGATTCTACATTGTCAGTTAGATATGGTATTCTAGCTGGACATAATCCCAATTATTAATTACGCTGCCATTGAGCCTAATCCTACCTCACAAGTTCTGCTTCCTTATAGTGATATTCAATACCATATTTGCTATAGTGTTGCGGAAAACAATGACATAAAATATTCTCTGTGTTCAGAGAACAATGAGTCAGCATGATGAACCAAGCCCATTCTGCTTCCGATTCTACATTGTCAGTTAGATATGGTATTCTAGCTGGACGTAATCCCAATTATTAATTACGCTGCCATTGAGCCTAATCCTACCTCACAAGTTCTGCTTCCTTATAGTGATATGCAATACCATATTTGCTATAGTGTTGTGGAAAACAATGACATAAAATATTCTCTGTGTTCAGAGAACAATGAGTCAGCATGATGAACCAAGCCCATTCTGCTTCCACATCAACGAGTTACATGTTCAGTTGGAAAATGCCACATTCCTTACCTACGTTGTAATACAGATGAGTAGCTTCTTATGTTCCTCAGTTTGCTATCTGAGACATACCATACCTAATTTGGGTATCGTCTTAAAGGGAAAGATGGTAGAAAATAAATACAGTGTTTGTTCAGGAAACATCGAAGTGAGCTGTTTTTACATCATTAGCTAGATGTGAACTTCCAGATAGCAGTGTCCCATTCCTTATTTATGCTAAAATTCAATTCAGTACTTCATGTTCCTCAGCTTCGTAACGGTGCCACACAAAATGACATCTGAATACAGTGTTGTGAGAACAATTCCTTGGTGTTAGTAGAGGAAGCATTAGAGTGAGCAGTATTAACCAAGAACATTCTACTTCCACTTCTACGTCAATAGTTACACATGACCTTCCATCTGGACAGTGCCCCGTTTCTTAGTTGGACTGTTATTCACCTCACCCCTTTATGTATCTCGACAGTCTCAAGTGGCACCCTCAGTCTTCCCAAGTTACCCTCACCCATCTCACAGTGACTGTCACTCCTGCAAAGTGACCCTTAGTCCTCCCAAAGTGATCCTAACTCCTCCAAAAGTGACCCTCAACCGTCCAAAAGTGACCCTCACAACTTCTATAGCTGACACCACTCCTGCCTCAGTGACCCTCTCAAAAAGACCCCCACTATTGTCAGTGCAATTCTTACTCTTCCCAAACTGACTCTGACTCATATAAACTTACATCTATACTCTGCAAACGACTGTGAAGGGCGAGGAGTGGGTACATACACCGTACCAGTTGCTAGGACTTTCTCCAATTCCATTCACATGTGGGAGTGCGTGAAGAATGGTTGGATAAGTGCCTGTATGTGTACAGTAGTTAGTCTAAGCTTGTCTGCGTCATCTCTTTGAGAGCAATACATACTGGGTTGTAACGTATCCCTAACCTCATGGTCTGAGGTTGGTTGTACAACTTCCTAAATGTGTTGTAATGGGATATTTTGTGTCTCCTCCAAAAGTGACCCACACTCAGAGTAATTCTTCGTGCCTAACAAAGCATGCAGAATGGAAAATTTCTGGGCTGATTTAATGGGTGTGGAATTCCAATGGAGCCAATTCGACTATCAGGTTATCGCTTATGTCGAGGCTCCAAACTTGAGTGTCTGTTTGCTTTCTGTATTACTGGGTCCTACGTAGAGCTGGTCCCCTCAGACTGCGCCCCCACGCCAGCCCCCTGCTGCTGCCAGGGGCGCAGCCAGTGTGAGGAGGTGGCCTTACCCCACACCAGTGTGAGGAGGTGGAAAACTGAATAAATGAGTAAACAATTGATTAGCCAATCAGTGGTTAAAACCAGTCAGGTGTACAACCACTAGTCTTGAAGGAATACAAAAGTCTGTGGGATGCAACCAGCCTATGATGCTGCAATTTACCAGGACATGAGTCAGATGTAGTCTTCCAACAAAACAATGCTGCGCTATTGCCAAACCTCCTTAGAGGCTCCACTCTTATAAAATATCCTAATTTTCGTTATCAGTGGTATACGGGCCCCATATTAGTTAATATATTACAAGAAATTTTATTGTAAAATAACTACCAGTTTTTGTAATGATCTGAAACATCTTATTCTGCTTGGCTGCCAATCACCCACCTCCAGTGAGACATGGACTTTCAACACGACCACACCCCTCAGTTACTTCGTTGCACAGCAATGTTCTCCAAGGCATTCCATAGCTCACCCGACAAGTCTACAAAGGACGAAATTACGTTAGCTTGTTGCGGTGTACCATCACCTAAAATTTTGCTGAAATACTTCAGAGAAGACATCAATGTGTACCATGTACATAGAGTGTTGCACTGCTGCTCCCACAACACGAGTGGAACACTAACATCCAACGGGACGACGAGCTATTTCCAACTATTCACCTTAGAAGCTCAAAATGACATTAAGTGTCTCCACCATCGGCATTGTGGTCCATAACAAGTGATATGTATCAAGGAATGTTTACCAAAAATAAATTTCATTGTACTTTGATGAACACCAAGTTATTTAGCATACACATTACCAGTGAAACCTTCAACATGACAACACCTATGATTCACTTACACCATTACATAGTGTTAGTCTCCAAGGTGTTACTTACCTGAACTCAGCAAAACACAGTACAGCAATGCTGCTCTTATCTTCTGGTGTACCATAACCCAAAATAACTGCTGCATTGCCTTGAAAGAACGCAGTAGTGTGTAGGGTTAGCTGATGTTCCCAGAACATGAATGGGACGTTGTCTTCCTGCAGGACAACTCCTCTTTAGTAACTAATGTCCTTACAAACGGGATTTCCCCATATATTCCCAAAGTTCGTTACAGGTGACCTCCAGGACTCTACTGGGTGGCAAGTTATGGGAAATTGTAACGTGTAGGTCGCCTAGTGACTGGCATTTAAAAAATATTTCATTTTTTATTTTTTAATATCCTCCTGTAACGTTCCAGAGGAATTCACTGCGGCGCATGTGCAGTGTAGGAGAGGCTCTTGTAGCAACACTTTTGCGCAATATCCATGGCTACTGATGGTGAAAGTGATTACCGACACGACATTTGCAGCTTACAGCACCCACTAGTTTATTACTCGACCGCGGACTGTCTCTACCGTACTACTCGCTGTCAGGTTCGCTCATGTTTCCTACTCAGTACTTGCCGCCAGAAGTATCCCCCCACAACATCGCTCTGCAAGCAGCCGCACCTTGGGTCCAGGTCAACGCCTCGCATTGCGCTGTGTGATGAAATACGTGTCACATTTCTGGAGTACCTGTGACGATTAAACAGAGTAAACAAGATATAAAATCGATCAGTACGATGACTGACAGTTCTTAGCTTTTTGATCTCCGCCCTGACACGTCATCATTCAGTACTTGAGACGCGAGGTTAAGCTGAGCCACGCTGACGTCACCAGGTAGACGGGTCGCGGCCTGTGGGGGAGCGCTACTGCAGCGGGGGCAGCGCCCACACAGCGGCGTCCCCCCAGTGGTGCCACTTTGTTTGTGAGCTTCTAGGGCGACAGCCGCAGTTAGAGGAATGCTCACACGAATATTCAGAACACATGTCTGTATATAATACCAGACAAATTGTCCTCACCTGTAACAACAAGCGTTTCTTCTAGTTTTGTCCAAGAAACCTGACTATTAAAATTCTGCTACTAGCATCACACCGGAAAATCTAAAATGTGGGCGACTAATTGTGTTCTTCTTAGTTTCAAATTGAGGTGTTGACAGAGGAAATAATTTAAGTCTCAAAGAAGTCGAAAACATCTTTATTTCCGTAAAACATGGAACACCCAAGCCACTGGCACGGTGAACCTAGTAAGCGCCTAGACGGAATACACTACTGGCATTAAAATTGCTACACTAAGAAGAAATGAAGATGATGAAGGGGTATTCATTGGACAAATATATTATACTAGAACTGATATGTGATTACATTTTCACGCAATTTTGGTGCATAGATCCTGAGAAATCAGTACCCAGAACAACCACCTCTGGCCGTAATAACGGCCTTGATACGCCTGGGCATTGAGTCAAACAGAGCTTGGATGGCGTGTACAGGTACAGCTGCCCGTGCAGTTCCAACACGATACCACAGTTCATCAAGAGTAGTGACTGGCGTATTGTGACGAGCCAGTTGCTCGGCCACCATTGACCAGACGTTTTCAATTGGTGAGAGATCTGGAGAATGTGCTGGCCAGATCAGCAGTCGAACATTTTCTGTATCCACAAAGGCCCGTACAGGACCTGCAACATGTGGTCGTGCATTATACTGCTGAAATGTAGGGTTTCGCAGGGATTGAATGAAGGGTAGAGCGACGGGTCGTAACACATCTGAAATGTAACGTCCACTGTTCAAAGTGCTGTCAATGCGAACAAGAGGTGACCGAGGCGTGTAACCGATGGCACCCCATACCATCACGCCGGGTGATAGGCTAGTATGGCGATGACGAATACACGCTTCCAATGTGCGTTCACCGCGATGTCGCCAAACACGGATGCGACCATCATGATGCTGTAAACAGAACCTGGATTCATCCGAAAACATAACGTTTTGCCATTCGTGCACCCAGTTTCGTCGTAGAGTACACCATTGCAGGCGCTCCTCTCTGTGATGCAGCGTCAACGGTAGCCGCAGCCACGGTCTCCGAGCTGATAGTCCATGCTGCTGCAAACGTCGTCGAACTGTTCGTGCAGATGGTTGTTGTGTTGCAAACGTCCCCATCTGTTGACTCAAGGATGGAGACGTGGCTGCACGATCTGTTCGTTACAGCCGTGTCGACAAGATACCTGTCATCTCGACTGCTAGTGATACGAGGCCGTTGGGATCCAGCACGGCGTTCCTTATTACCCCCCCGAACCCACCGATTTCATATTCTGCTAATAGTCATTGGATCTCGACCAACGCGAGCAGCAGTGTCGCGATACGATAAACCGCAATCGCGATAGGCTACAATACCCCCTATTATAGTTGGAAACGTGATGGAACGCATTTCTCCTCCTTACACGAGGCATCACAACAACGTTTCACCAGGCAACGCCGGTCAACTGCTGTTCGTGTATGAGGAATCGGTTGGAAAGTTTCCTCATGTCAGCACGTTGTAGGTGTCGCCACCGGTGCCAACCTTGTGTGAATGCTCTGAAAAGCTAATCATTTGCACATCACAGCATCTTCTTCCTGTCGGTTAAATTTCGCGTCTGTAGCACGTCATCTTCGTGGTGTAGCAATTTTAATGGCCAGTAGTGTAGTTTGGTTTCTGCAGTTCTCAGAAGACGGCGTTAGCAGAAGCACGAAGGTATGGGCAGGGAGGAGGCAGTGTGTCCACGTCACGGGGCAGCAGTCTGACGTCAAGGGTGGCCTCCGTACTCTTCACGGATGCCGCACTCTCAACGGTGTTTTTTTGTAAAGAATTTTTTTGTTTACTTGTGGACGCAATCACATTCTAATGACACAGTCATAACACGTTTCGGCCATACAGCGACTATCTTCAGATTCTAGAACAATACAAAAGAAAATTTATATTAAAACCTAAAAATAAGTGCAATATTTAACCAGGCCTTGTTGTGCTGGTACTGCGAACGGCTGAAAGCAAGGGGAAACTACAGCCGTATTTTTTCCCGAGGACATGCAGCTTTACTGTATGATCAAATGGTGATGGCGTCCTCTTGGGTAAAATATTCCGGAGGTAAAATAGTCCCCCATTCGGATCTCCGGGCGGGGACTACTCAGGAGGACGTCGTTATCAGGAGAAAGAAAACTGGCGTTCTACGGATCGGAGCGTGGAATGTCAGATCCCTTAATCGGGCAGGTAGGTTAGAAAATTTAAAAAGGGAAATGGATAGGTTAAAGTTAGATATAGTGGGAATTAGTGAAGTTCGGTGGCAGGAGGAACAGGACTTTTAGTCTGGTGATTACAGGGTTATAAATACAAAATCAAATAGGGGTAATGCAGGAGTAGGTTTAATATTGAATAAAAAAATAGGAGTACGGGTTAGCTACTACAAACAGCATAGTGAACGCATTATTGTGGCCAAGTTGGACACGAAGTCCACGCCCACTACAATAGTACAAGTTTATGTGCCAACTAGCTCTGCAGATGATGAAGAAATAGATGAAATGTATGACGAGATAAAAGAAATTATTCAGGTAGTGAAGGGAGACGAAAATTTAATAGTCATGAGTGATTGAAATTCGTCAGTAGGAAAAGGGAGAGAAGGAAACATAGTAGGTGAATATGGATTCGGGGGAAGAAATGAAAGAGGAAGCCGCCTTGTAGAATTTTGCACAGAGCACAACATAATCATAACTAACACTTGGTTCAAGAATCATAAAAGAAGGTTGTATACCTGGAAGAATCCTGGAGATACTAAAAGGTATCAGATAGATTATATAATGGTAAGACAGAGATTTAGGAACCAGGTTTTAAATTGTTAGACATTTCCAGGGGCAGATGTGGACTCTGACCACAATCTATTGGTTATGACCTATAGATTGAAACTGAAGAAACTGCAAAAAGGTGGGAATTTAAGGAGATGGGACCTGGATAAACTGAAAGAACCAGAGGTTGTAGAGAGTTTCAGGGAGAGCATAATGGAACAATTGACAGGAATGGGGGAAAGAAATACAGTAGAAGAAGAATGGGTAGCTCTGAGGGATGAAGTAGTGAATGCAGCAGACGATCAAGTAGGTAAAAAGACGAGGGCTAGTAGAAATCCTTGGGTAACAGAAGAAATATTGAATTTAATTGATGAAAGGAGATAATATAAAAATGCAGTAAATGAAGCAGGCAAAAAGGAATGAGATCGACAGGAAGTGCAAAATGGCTAAGCAGGGATGGCTAGAGGACAAATGTAAGGATGTAGAGGCTTGTCTCACTAGGGGTAAGATAGATACTGCCTACAGGAAAATTAAAGAGACCTTTGGAGAGAAGAGAACCACTTGTATGAATATCAAGAGCTCAGATGGCAACCCAGTTCTAAGCAAAGAAGGGAAGGCAGAAAGGTGGAAGGAGTATATAGAGGGTTTATACAAGGGCAATGTACTTGAGGACAATATTATGGAAATGGAAGAGGATGTAGATGAAGACGAAATGGGAGATAAGATACTGCGTGAAGAGTTTGACAGAGCACTGAAAGATCTGAGTCGAAACAAGGCCCCAGGAATAGACAACATTCCATTAGAACTACTGATGGCCTTGGGAGAGCCAGTCCTGACAAAACTCTACCATCTGGTGAGCAAGATGTATAAGACAGGCGAAATACCCTCAGACTTCAAGAAGAATATAACAATTCCAATCCCAAAGAAAGCAGGTGTTGACAGATGTGACAATTACCAAACTATCAGTTTAATAAGTCACAGCTGCAAAATACTAACGCGAATTCTTTACAGACGAAAGGAAAAACTGGTAGAAGCGGACCTCGGGGAAGATCAGTTTGGATTCCGTAGAAATGTTGGAACACGTGAGGCAATACTAACCTTACGACTTATCTTAGAAGAAAGATTAAGAAAAGGCAAACGTACGTTTCTAGCATTTGTAGACTTAGAGAAAGCTTTTGACAATGTTAACTGGAATACTCTCTTTCAAATTCTGAAGGTGGCAGGGGTAAAATATAGGGAACGAAAGGCTATTTAGAATTTGTACAGGAACCAGATGGCAGTTATAAGAGTCGAGGGGGATGAAAGGGAAGCAATGGTTGGGAAAGGAGTGAGACAGGGTTGTAGCCTCTCCCCGATGTTATTTAATCTGTATATTGAGCAAGCAGTAAAGGAAACAAAAGAAAAATTCGGAGTAGGTATTAAAATTCATGGAGTAGAAGTAAAAACTTTGAGGTTCGCCGATGACATCGTAATTCTGTCAGAGACAGCAAAGGACTTGGAAGAGCAGTTGAACGGAACGGACAGTGTCTTGAAAGGAGGATATAAGATGAACATCAACAAAAGCAAAACGAGAATAATGGAATGTAGTCAAATTAAATCGGGTGATGCTGAGAGAATTAGATTAGGAAATGAGACACTTAAAGTAGTAAAGGAGTTTAGCTATTTGGGGAGTAAAATAACTGATGATGGTCGAAGTAGAGAGGATATAAAATGTAGACTGGCAATGGCAAGGAAATCGTTTCTGAAGAAGAAAAATTTGTTAACATTGAGTATAGATTTAAGCGTCAGGAAGTCGTTTCTGAAATTATTTGTATGGAGTGTAGCCATGTATGGAAGTGAAACATGGACGATAAATAGTTCGGACAGGAGGAGAATAGAAGCTTTCGAAATGTGGTGCTACAGAAGAATGCTGAAGATTAGATGGGTAGATCACATAACTAATGAGGAGGTATTGAATAGAATTGGGGAGAAGAGGAGTTTGTGGCACAACTTGACTAGAAGAAGGGACCGGTTGGTAGGAGATGTTCTGAGGCATCAAGGGATCACCAATTTAGCATTGGAGAGCAGCGTGGAGGGTAAAAATCGTAGGGAGAGACCAAGAGATGAGTACACTAAGCAGATTCAGAAGGATGTAGGTTGTAGTAGGTTCTGGGAGATGAAGAAGCTTGCACAGGATAGAGTAGCATGGAGAGCTGCATCAAACCAGTCTCAGGACTGAAGACCACAACAACATTAGTAATGCAACTGAATTTGTGGCAAATAGATGTAGTTGATACCTAAAGGCGGCATACACTGAACACAGGTTCGTGAGTTGTCAAACTAGCTACAAAATGTAAAAGACCGCTCTTATATAGATATAAAAATTTGTTGGTTTTGTTCACCCTCTTTGCGCTAGATGCGCGCGTCCTCTATAAGACGGTCTCAATTTTTCAGAAGTCTAAAATATGACAAATTTACTATTAATATTTAGGTCAAATGTATATAAAATTCAAAAATTGCACAACAGATCGTTAAATCAGTGAAGTGACATTTCAGAACAAGGAGAAAACTTTGCTGTAGACGCAAATAGCGCTAGCCCTTGTAGGGTGTACTTGTGGCGCCCGTCTGAGCCGTTGTCCACCGGTAGGGCAGGGACGGCGCGGGCAGGTGGCTGCGGCGCTCCTCCGCCTCAGAGGTTGTTCTCGTCTCCTGCAGGCCGCACTGGCCAGGGCAACACTCGAACTTAGAATATGAGCAAAAATTCACTTGAATAAGAGATGTTTGGAATTGGGGATAGTTCCTAAACATGTGAGAGTTAAGATAAATAATTCCTCCCAAATTGCCAGAAAAGGTAAACGCGAAAGAGAGTTAAGATGGATACAGTTCGAACTGAAGAAAGATTACAAGATAGAACAGCCTTCAAATTATAAAATAATTAAAGGACATCTATCGCTCAGTAATATGCTTTTACCAGTACAGTTTTCTGACGTGTGGGATATGACTGAAGATCAGGTACATAAAGAGCTTTAAGACGAGACACGAGAAGAAAATTTTTAATTTAAATTCCAGCCGTTTGGGACAGCAAAAAAGTAAAGTACAACAAGTCGAAAAAAATTTTAACCGTGTTGAAAATTTTTCTACTCTGATTTTAAACACTGACGAAGAACACCTTTTAAACAGGTGATTACAATATAATATAAGAAAGAAGAAAGACACAGCTGAGATTAAAATGGCATGTGAGATAGGAAAACTAACCAAAAGTGAAAAGCTATTAAAAAGATCGAAAAATCTTTCACGAAACCATATCACCGAGGATAAAGTTATTACAAAGCTCAATAATAAACTTAAAGATCGAAAAGTTCTCGTCACCAGAGCAGATAAAGGCAACACAGCCGTTTTGTTCATGACACTGATTACATAAAAAGACAGAAGATTTCTTTAAGAAAAATAACATTGTCGAAGTGAAAAACGACCCGACAAAGAGTTTCCAGAAAGAATTAAAGAAAAGGATATATAATTTGAATTTATTGTATTAACATAAAGAAAGAAAGGTACCTAAAGGTAGTGAACGCATGTACACCAAACCTAAGAGCGCAAATAAAGTTTCATAAACAGGAAAAACCCACTGGCCACTGATTAATAATACAGATTGTCCTACATATAAGATTAATAGGGAACTCAACAAAATTTTGAAAACTAATTTTGTTTAGGAAGAATCACACGTGTTAAAAGCAGTGCGGCCTTTGCGCAGGAAGTAAAAGATATCGAGATACCGGAGGATGCCACATTCACACGAATGGATATCGAGAACTTATATACAAATAATCCCATCGATGAAGCGTTAGAGGTAATAGAAACTAATGCATCACGTATCGGGCGTCTAGGTCAACCTGAAGTTGTAGAACTGATTGAAATATTTCAGTTTTGTTCTATTGTGTAACTACTTTCTATTTAACTATAAATGTTACAGACAAGGCGATGGATTCCCTATGAGAAACTGCTTAGCAGGAACAACAGCAGAAATTTTTATTAACCAGCTAGAAAAGAATTTCTTCGAGACGAATACCGAGATTCTGACGAATGTACTATATTACAGAAAATATGTCGATGACTCAATTATTCTTTGTAGAGGTAGTAAAACACAAATAGAAGATGTGGCATAAAAGATAAGCAGTATGCATTCCAAGATTAAATTCACGACAGAAACTGAAGTAGCCAAAAAAGATAAACTTCCTAGATCTGACGATTCATAACAAAAATGGTAGACATGCGTTCCAAATATTTAGGAAACCAACGTGTACGGGCGAGATTATGAACGCCCGGTAGGTCAGAAACAAGCATATTTTTGTTCAGTATTATACAGAATAGTGAGACTTCCATTATATGAAATTGAAGTGGAAAAGAAACTTGATGTAATAAGACAGGTCGCCCTTGCAAATGATTACGACCGAGATATACATAGCAAAATTAAAAAGAAGATAAGAAGGAGAGAGAAACGGCACGTAAAACCGAGATCCGAATAGAATAAGTACACCACTGTGAAATATATAGGCAAAACATCATATAAAATCGAAAATATATTCCAAAGAAAGGGGGTTAAATTGCATTTAGGAACTTGCGATAATTTTGAAAGACTAGTGCTTCGCAACTTGCCATGGAAAAGTAATAAATATAGTAAATCGGGGGTGTACAAAGTATCATGTCACGAATGCGAAAGAAAGCTATATTGGACAGACAGGCAGGTCCTTTGATGCAAAGTTTAAAGAACGCACGTATCCCAGTGATAAGACAGCGCTAGGCTTACATATGCGAGAGGAGGGTCATGATATTGGTGACACTGACGAACAGCTTCAAATTTAGATGAAGTTAGAAAAAGTAAACGATTAGACATTTTAGAACAACTGGAGATTTATGTTACGAGACGCAGAGAACCTGACAAACTCCTCAGTGTAGAGAATGTACTTGCAACAGACGCATACTTCAACGTTTACGACGATCTGTTGGCCTGAGAGACTCGTTTTTACCGCATACGTGCTTCAGCTGAGGATGGAGCCTTCCGGCGGTCGAGTGTTGCCCTGGCCAGTGCGGCCTGCAGGAGACGAGAACAACCTCTGAGGCGGAGCAGCGCCGCAGCCAGCTGCCCGCGCCGTCCCTGCCCTACCGGTGGACAACGGCTCAGACGGGCGCCACAAGTACACCCTACAAGGGCTAGCGCTATTTGCGTCTACAGCAGTGTTTTCTCCTTGTTCTGAAATGTCACTTCACTGATTTAACGATCTGTTCTGTAATTTTTGAATTTTATATACATTTGACCTAAATATTAATAGTAAATTTGTCATATTTTAGACTTCTGAAAAATTAAGTCCGTCTTATAGAGGACGCGCGCATCTAGAACAAAGACGATGAATAAAATCTACAACATTTTTATGCCTATGTAACACTGGTGTTTTACATTTTGTAGCTAGTTTGACAACTCACGAACCTGTGTTCAGTGTATGCCGCCTTTAGGTATCAACTACATCTATTTCGCATAAATTCAGTTACATTACTAATAAGCCTGGTTACATATTGCACTTATTTTTAGGTTTTAATATAAATTTTCTTTTGTATTGTTCTAGAATCTGAAGATAGTCGTTGTATGGCCGAAACCGGTCATTAGAATGTGATTGCGACTACAAGTAAACAAACAAAAAAAATCGAAATAATCAGTCGCTCACTGCATTGACACTTTCTTGTTTTTCGTGGTGTTGCTGTCGAAGTGATTTAGCCGCTTCATTGACTGTGGAGGATGCCAAACAAAATGATTCTCCTCAAAGCAGTAAGGAGACGCCCCTTGTTGCAGTGTACAGTATGCTCTTCAGAACGGCTAGATTTTTTACTGTCGATTTTAAGTCACCTTCAAGTGTTGCAATGTCAAAATATTCATTCGATATAAACTGTATCGCCTTTTTGGAAGTAACTGTCAAAATTTTCTGTTTAGGCTAATAAAACGTATTGACGACAAGGAGGACAACATTTTCATCTTACGTTTACTTAACAATCACCATAAATGCTTAAATTTTCAATACAGTGTGTCCCAGCTCTCTTCTCCACCCAAAATATCTCTGGAATAATAACAGCTATTGGAAAACGACTTTCACCGGTATCAATGTAGGGCTGGGGCCCATGAATGTACATATTTGGAAACATTCTAAAACGAAAGCATATGTGTTTTTTAACACAAACTTATGTTTTTTTAAATGGACCTCCTATATTTTTTCTTCAGCAATCCATAGCATGACAAAGCACATACACAATGGCGTTGATTGCACCGCAATATTCCCATTACATCCCGAGATATTGAGACGCGAAGTTGACGCTTGAAACACCCGACATGCGCTGCTAGCGCGCGTCCTGAGACTCAGGCGTGAACCCCATGCTGCCCGTAATCGCGATGTGATTGACATGTGTAATCACACTTCCATACTTATCAAGAGGTCCGAAACGAATAATACGGTCTGCTGCCATCAACTCTCATAAGCACATAATGGTTTCCCTCTTGCACGTTTTACGTATCTACGTACACAATATGAACCAGTACCGATCGGTGTTCACCCGTCAGGTTGTCTTATTTATCCTACACACCCAAAATAAGGTTTATCTAATGCGTTATATGACCCATTGTGCCTGTCGCGCAGGGCCTGGCTCTACCTAGTCAAGTGCCCAACGTAGTTCCCACTACTGCCACAGTTACCACTTCGCCTTGTTTATGACTTGCGACCCATGCAAACTCCTGTACTCCACCACCCACCGAGCATCCCATTTGTTGTTGCTTTGGCGTGCAGTACACCGCTTGCCAGTGTAGTCGTGCATCAGAATAATCTGGTGACGGCACGGAGGTAGTACAGATTCTGAAAAGCGTTGTGTTGTGGAACTTATACTGTACAGTGTAATGTACACACATGAAGATATGGTAGAAATGCTGCTGGACTATGGAGAATGTACGTTGACGGGAAATACGTTATGAGATTGCTTGTTTGTTGATATTACTGTTAGCGAACATTATGATTATTAAGTTAATATGTCTGTTTTCTACCCTACTCTACATACCTATACTGTACCCTGTTGTAGGTGGACGAAATGCTGTTCACGCAGAACGACTGTACAGACGACGATTCCCTGACAAGCCATCGCCTTCGCGCTGGATGTTTGGTCGTCTCACATCTCGTCTACGTGAAACGGAAAGCTTAAATCCAAGACCTCGACATCGTCCTAGAACACGCACAGATGAACGTGCTGAAGTTGCTGTGCTCGCTACCATAGCTGTGAATCCTCAAATCAGCACACGTCAAATTGAACGTGAAGTTGGTGTGTCGAAATCAAGTGCACAGCGTATTCTTAAACGTCATAAATTTTATCCTTACCATGTTCATTTACACCAGGATCTTCATGGAAATGACTTCCGCAATAGGGTAACATTTTGTCGGTGGGCTCAGCAAAAACTTCTGACTAATCCAAATTTTTTTGCAGATGTTCTCTTTACCGACGAGGCATCATTCTCCAACGAAGGAATTGTCAATATGTGGAATATGCATTATTGGTCCGCAGACAATCCAAAATGGCTCCGTCAGGTAGAGCATCAACGTCCGTGGAAAGTTAATGTTTGGTGTGGGATTATTGGAGATACCATTATCGGACCTTTCTTTATAAATGGCATCCAAAATGGCAGACAGTACTCCAGATTTATACGACACAATCTTCCTGTTCTCTTGGACACCGTACCTCCGAACCGGAGAATGGTCATGCGGTATCAGCATGACGGATGCCCTGCACATAACGCCTTACGAACACGACGGCTTCTGAACCGTACGTTCCCTGGTAGATGGATTGGACGAGGTGGCCCAGTTAGGTGGCCTGCCCGATCTCCGGATCTTACGCCGCTGGATTATTTTCTTTGGGGAGCAGTGAAGGATGCTGTTTACCAACATGAACCAACAACACCAGAGGACATGAAGCAACGCATTATTGATGCTTGTACAGCCATCAAAGAGGAAACAGTAGCACGAAGTAGGGTGTCCTTCATCCGCAGAGTGACCCTATGTATGCAAGCCAATGGGCATCACTTTGAGCATGAGATGTGAACGCTATGTTTAGTATCTAGTGCTGGTATCACAGTGGAAGTTTCTACAAAGGGCCATTTTACCCAGTGATGTTAAGAAACATTTGTTTGCAACAATTTGTCATTTAACGCATTAGGTAAACATAACATTGATAATTATGTGATAATAAAACTGATTGGTTAAACATGTTTACATTCATCTTCTATGTCCTACCTGAACTTCCCAAATCAAAACATTTTTACCTAAACAACGGTAAAACTTTTAGTCCACTTGCTCGTTTCACTAAAAGCATCAACATGAATTTTACTATTACGAGTGAATGATTAACTGTCACTTGCGCTAGATCTACAGTAAAGTAAAGTTTTAACGTTGAACGGCATTACCTTTTTAGTAACGGATTAACGATAAGCGAAGTTAACTTTGTGACTAACGTTGCGGTACACAGATATGTTACAGAACCGCATCACCCCTAGCCTATGGGATAAATACCTGCTGGAATGTACGACGTTAATGCAGGATAGAAGCAGACCGTATTATTCGTTTCGGACCTCTTGATAAGTATGGAAGTGTGATTACGCATGTCAATCACATCGCGATTACGGGCAGCATGGGATTCACGCCTGAGCCTCAGGACGTGCGCTAGCAGCGCATGTCGGGTGTTTCAAGCGTCAACTTCGCGTCTCAATATCTCGGGATGTAATGGGAATATTGCGATGCAATCAACGCCATTGTGTATGTGCTTTGTCATGCTATGGATTGCTGAAGAAAAAAAGTAGGAGGTCCATTTAAAAAAACATAAGATTGTGTTAAAAAACACATATGCTTTCGTTTTAGAATGTTTCCAAATATGTACATTCATGGGCCCCAACCCTACATTGATACCGGTGAAAGTCGTTTTCCAATAGCTGTTATTATTCCAGAGATGTTTAGGGTGGACAAGATAGCTTGGACACCCTGTATATGCTATGACACTTCTTACTGAAGTTTTGGTGAAATGGGACAGGAGTTCTGTTGGACATGTTGGAAACAACAGAGATTTTGCTTTCATATAACTGATTCGCCTCGAAGGGCGGTGAATGCACGACCTTCAGAGTGGATGCACGTTTACGTTCGACCTCCAGCGGGAATCTTAAATTAGCGAGCAAGGGCTCTGAGGACAGATGGCGCTGCATGGGGATGTGGGTTGCCCTGGGAACCAGCCTAGGGACACTGTGTACTCGAGAAGAGCACCGTGACCGCGTGGCGCTGGGGTAAACACAGCTGCTCACTTTCCTTTCCTTTCTCCCTCCTCCACCCCCACCTCCATAGTACGATCATAGGGAGATAGGACAACGCTGGACACAGCAAATATGGGCGGCGTCGGATCTCAGTAAGCAAGACACGATGTTCGAAACTCCGTGTTGCTATTTAGAACCTCACATCAGATAAAGGGAAACACCCTCTAGCAAAGGTCGGAGAACAACAGTGTCTACGAGCATTGAGACGCTGCTCCCTACGTGAGCGATGTTAGTAATGCAAGACACTGGTATTGTGTGGCCTGTGTAGGATACAGGCTACACATATGAAAGGTGGCTACACTGAGCCACTGCGCCAGAGATTGCGCCAAAGAGTATTATTCTGCCGCCTCCACAGTGCTTGGGGAGAGCTCGTAGTAGTCAGTGCCTGTTAAGAACTCGTAGCAGTCAGTACTTGTTAAGAACTCGTAGCAGAGAGTGTTTGTTGAGATGTGCTAGTAGGCAGTGCTTGCTGAGATGTGATACTGAAGAGTCTTGTTGAGATGTGGTAGTAGAGAGTCGGTGTGGAGATATATTGTAAGGATTAGAGTGATTTTCATCAATATAAATGAGGTAACAAACTCCGTTTCTTTTTTTCTCATTATTTCAGTGTCCTAAATAATGCGTCATTACAGGTTCAGTCAACAAAGCATCTGGCGTGTGTTCTTGTATTAGAGTGTAATTCTGGTTTTCTTGCGCAATTATAGTATTTCTAATTTTCTTTTATCACGTCAGTAGAATTGGTATTTAAAAATTCTTGTCTTGTTGGAGAAGAACCGCGCCAGATGTGTACGTTGAGTCACACTGCCACACACAGAACAATTACACTTGTGCTTTGGTTTAGTAGGTTTTATAGTTGCTGGGGACTTAATTAATTAATTGTGTTAACGAAAATTTTCTTTCATTGTTTGTTGTTATTCTATGCAGTCAGATTGCGTACAAAAACTAGTCAGGGCCAACCGATTACGAGACACAGTGTAATCGGACATACAGCTACTAAAAACTAAAAATATTTGCATTTTATTTAATTAAGCCCCCATGGACGTGGCGACCGCTGCTTCGGATCGTCCCTTGGAATTCTTCTGATCGTAAAAATAGTGGACAGTGGTATTGTAGTAATTTGTAGTTTAGTGATTGTAGTCTATATTGCATGTGTAGATTTGGTAATTGGCATTCTCCTAATGGTATTTTTCAAAATTTAAATTTGTTGTCTTGTCTACGCGTTTGACAATTTAGTGCAATTATTTCAATTGTTCGTTAATCGTGTTTGAGGGAAACATCTCGTGTGAATGGTATTGTTGGAGATAAAGAGTCATTGTGTATAATTTTCGTACAGTGACGAGTTTTGTATATTTTGTAAATGATTACGCGATCGATGAAAAAGGCAAAAATGATGGATAGTGAGAATGACGAAATTGTTAACATGGCGAACTCGCCAACAGAGGAAAACAGTATGATGGATAATGAAGTGGAAAACAATGTAATAAGTCGGGAAAATAGTCCGGAACCATTTCAAAATTTTTCTCAATCAGAAAATTCACAGAATCCGAGATTAACGACAGAAGATTCTGGAATAGTATCGAACACAGATAGCCTTATGGCTATGCAGAAGGAAGTTAGTTTTGCGGGAAATGTTAGCGGCGAAAAGAATTCTAAACCATTTAATATGGAGCAGTTGATGAGTGCTATATTAAATTTGGGAGCACGTATGGAAACACGGTTAGACTCACAGGGATCACAAATAGGAACAATTAAAACTGAGATGGCAACTTTACGATCTGAATTAAAAACTGATATGGGAACAATGGAAACACGGTTAGGATCTGAATTAAAAACAGTGGCAACACGTTTAGAAACAGAGATGGAAACAATGGAAACACGGTTAGACTCACGAATAGGGACATGTTTCAAAAATATGAAAGATGAGTTAAAGAAAGAAATCAGAGAAGAAGTACAACCGATTTTGAATTCTCATAATAATAGATTAGTTGCAGTAGAGATTAGACAAAGGGAACAGGATAGAGAACAGGAAGAAAAAGATCGCGTGATAGTACAAAAATTTTCAGAGTTAAATTAACAACGTGCAAAAGATAAGGAAGAAATACTTGAGAGAATCGAGGAATCCGTACCAAATGACAGATTAAATAACCTAACACAACAGTATGAACAGTTAACTACCAAATGTGTCAATACTGAAACCAGAGTCGCGACACTTACGGAAGACGTAAAAAAACAGAAAGAACAATTAGGTGACATATCGGAAAGAGTTGAGGAAATTTCAGATAAACTGACAAATCTTAGTTTACATGGGGACAGAGATTCGGATGATACAGCGCCATTGTCATTTGCAGAAACCGAAGAGTATCAGAACATAAATAAACATGTTGAAAATCAGGGAAAATTTAATGAAAGCGTTAAAAGGGAAGTTGAGGCATTACGAAAGCAAGTCAAACAAATTGAAGGCGAAATCGTAGGAAAAGACAGCAGAAGAAATTTAGAATCACGGATAGCAGAGGGCTTTGAAGAAAATAATTTATTTCATTTACGAGAAGCAACAAGAGAGCGCCAGGCGCGTGAACTTGACAATAATCGACATTCGGTCTGGGACAGACGGGGTAGGTCTTTGTCGCCACGAGGCGAGAACTTTGACTATAAACACTTTTTGACTGTTCGGAAATTTAAGATCTTCCGCAATTCTAAGAATGACATACATCCATGTTCATGGTTAGATCAATTTATGTACGCACTTCCACCAAATTGGCCACTAAGTCACAAACTGGAATTTATGTGTGGATATTTAGAAAACGAACCGGCGACGCGGATGCGCGCACTCATTAGAGATTGTAATAATCTAAATGATTTTTATCATGCATTTCTATCGGCATATTGGTCCGAAAACACGCAAGACAGAGTCAAACACAGTTTTATTATGCAGCGTAATTTCAAACAGTCTGAGTTCCGCACGCCAGCGGAATATTTTGAAGACATGATTCGAAAGGATCAGTTCCTTTCCAACCCTTATAGCCCGACTGAATTAATTCGCATTTGTTTAACTAAGCTGCCACAATCCATAAGACAAATTGCTTTACCTGGAAGATGTAAAGACGACATCGAGACTTTTAAGACTTTGTTGCGAGAACTTGAGTATGACAACGACGACGGGACTTCTTGTAACTTTTTCAGTAACAGTAATTACAATAGATTTTCAGAGAAAAGAGATAGTGATCGGAACGGGCGTTATATGAGTAATTTTGAGAATGACAGACGTAACAGACAGGACAATAGATACCAGCCCTATGACAATAACAGACGTTCTAGCAGAAATTACACAGACAATTATAATAGCGGTAATTCGTACCGGAATGATCAATCATACGGAAACAGTAATCGGTATCATCAGGACAGAAATTATTCATACAGTAATAGAAATTCTTACTACAGAAATATCCAGGGTAGTAGATACAACAATAATTTCAGAAATGACAGTAGAAATTATACAAGGAGTGGTCATGCAGACAGACAGGAAAACAGAAATTTTAATAACAGACACAACCAAGAATTTGCATCCAACAGACAGGAAGGACCTAATTGGCATCCTCCACGTGACAGAATTTCAGAGAGACAAGTGCAAATAGTAGAAATTTATCCGCGAAATGACGGGAATAATCAAAGACGTGACGCAAACAATCGACAATGACTTGCAGCTTCGGCTTCTGGTAGCAATATAGACGGTTCAGAAAGTAATGACACTACGACTTTACACTACGTACGCCTGGAAGACATGAGAGACATTTTGTTAGACGAAAAGGAAAATAATGTAGACGCGTTTTTACATCCTGTTGTTGAAGTATGTGTGGGTAAGAATAAGTTCACTGCAGTTTTAGATTCTGGGAGCCCATTGAACGTCATTAGTGAATCAGTTTTTCGTGTATGTGTAAGAACTATTGCTTGTCCTGTGTTACCTGTTCCTAAAACTACAATTCGAGGCGCTATTTCTGGAAAAAGTGTGGAAGTTAAACAACAGACCAACTTAAATTTCATTTGTCAAGGATACGAATTTTCTGCTAATTTTATTATTGTTCCATTACTCAGTACACATATTATATTAGGTATGGAGTTTCTTAACGCACATAAGGCAATTTTGAACTTTAAAGAAGGAAGTGTAAATTTGACTGTTGTCGGAATGCCGAAATGTTTGAAATTTTTCGAGTGTTTAACAAGATCTGAGTCAGATACAAAATGTTTAAGGTTTCTTACTTCTGATGTTTTCGTTGAGCATTATGACGACAATGTGTTCATTCATGACAATGACAATAGATACAGAGACATGATGGATGATATAATTAATAGCGAAGAATTAATTAATGAAAAGGTTAAGAAAGCTGAAGTACCAGATGACGTTGCAAGAGAAGAGCTGCACCAAATTTTGACTTCACATGCTACAGTGTTTAGTCATCACACAGGAACTATACAAGGCTTACAATATTTATTTAAAGTAAAAGAACACACACCATTTCGCGGGAAAACGTACGCTATTCCTTTGGCTTACAGAGACAAGGTTAAGAATGAACTTCAGTACATGTTAGATCAAGGCATTATTGAGCCTGCAGTCAGTCCTTATACTAGCCCATTACACGTTGTTCTTAAAAAGGATGGGTCAATTCGTTTGGTTCTGGATTCCAGACAGATAAATAATATCATCATTCCTGAAACTGACCGTCCACAAAATTTAGATGAACTTCTTCAACATTTCCATGGAATTAAAGTTTTATCCACGATTGATATGCGCGCATGTTTTTGGCAAATAGAACTCCACCCTGATTGTAGAAAATATACTGCCTTTTTAGCCTTTGGTAACTGTTACCAGTTTCGGAAATTACCGTTTGGACTTACTGTATCTTCAGCAGCATTCATTCGTAGTTTAAATGAAATTTTACCTGTTTATCTTCGTGACAATATTACTTCATATGTTGATGATATTCTTATTGCTAAACATTCTTGGAGTGAGCATAACAAAATTTTGGATTCATTATTAAGTATTTTTGCAAGAGTTGGCATTACAGTGAACTTGGAAAAATCTGAATTTGGTCGTTCACAGGTGAAATTTCTCGGTTATTTCTACAGAAGGTATTCTTCCTGATCCAGAAAAACTTGACGCTATTCGTAATTATGCTGTTCCTACCACAAAACGTGATGTTCGTAGTTTTCTTGGTGTCTGTAATTTTCTTAGACGCTTTGTTAAATTGGACGATTTGGCCACACCTCGTTTATGTGAACTATCTGGAAAGAAATCTAATTGATGTTGGGATGAGGAAGCTCAATCAGAATTTGAACAACTTCGTGATGCTTTAGTTGCTGCTCCACTTCTTTCACACCCAGATTTATCTAAAGATTTTTGTTTGGCGACGGACTCATCAAACAAAGGCCTAGGTGCACATTTATTTCAAGAGAAAGAAGAAGACGGCGTTGTAGTACAAAAAACTATTGCATTTGGAAGTCGTGTTCTCTCTAAATCAGAAAAGAATTATTCGATAACGGAACTTGAAGCTTTGGCGGTTGTTTGGGCTTTCACAAAATTTCGCACATTTTTGTTTGGCAGACATTCTAAGGTTTACACCGATCATCGAGCTCTGGAATTTCTTATGTCGACAAAATTAACTCATGGCAGATTGTCACGATGGGCGTTGTACCTACAGGAATTTGATTTTAGTATTGTTTACATACAGGGTTCTTCAAATATTGTTGCTGATGCTTTATCACGTGCTCCTATGGGTTTGAAACAAAGTGCTGAAGAGGACTGCAAAGAAAACAATTATTGTTTGATGTATATTCAAGGTGTTGCGTTTGAGAACTTTAATTCGTCTTCGCTCCAGGACATCGCTAAGGTGCAAAATAAGGATCCAATCTGAAAGGACATTAAGGAGAAGTGGAGGAAAAAGGAAAGCGTAGCGATTAGACAGCATTATTTAGACCGCAATGACATTCTTTTTAAACGAAAATCGGTCGACAACTCTGTTTGGTTAGTTTGTATTCCTGATGAGTGGGTTAATAAGCTGATTTGGTATACGCAATTCAGTTATGCACACTTTGGTCCCAGAAAATGCTTTCACAAATTACGAGAAAATTGCTACTTCAGTAATATGGAAAAACGTATTCGATCTGTTCTTGCCAAATGCAAATTATGTCAAAAACCTAAGCCGCCAACAATTTCTCACAGAGCACCGTTGTTTCCTATCATTCCAGCGAAATTAAAGGAGATGGCTGCAGTCGATTTGTTCGGTCCAGTGGTTCGATCTACTAATGGTTTTGCGTACATTTTCGTAGCAGTGGAGTTGACGTCAAAATATGTGTGTTTTACACCTTTACGCAAAGCAACAGCTCGTTCAGTATCTAACGCTTTCATCAAACATTTTCTTAAAGAAGTTGGTCATGTTAATAAGGTTATATCAGATAATGGATCACAGTTTCGTTCTAAAATTTGGATTCGTACTCTACAGCGTCGTAAAATTAAACTAATCTTCATTTCACTTTTTCACCCTCAATCTAACGCTTCAGAGAGGTGGATGAAGGAAATCAATAAATTGTGTCGTCTTTATTGTCATTAGAATCACAGAACGTGGGATCAGTATCTTCATATTTTTCAAAACATTCTGAATGAACTTCCTAATGACTCAACTTCTTTACCGCCAATACTGATATTAAAAAATAAAGCACCGACAAATCGCATTTCTGAAATAGTTCCTTTTCCGCCTTCACGGAAACTGCGGCATTCTGAAGTTGTCAACCTGGCTCTACGAAATATTGCATCTGCGGCTGCTAGAAGAGAGAGATCAGCTAAACGTCCTGGTCGTTTAAAAATCTTGTCAGTTGGTCAAAAAGTGTTAATTAAGTCTCATCGTTTGTCTCACAAAGGAAAAGGCTTGTGTCGCAAATTTTTTCTGGTTTATAACGGTCCATATAGAATTCGTAAAATTATTCATGTTACACTGTCGAAGTAGAAACTCTTAAATCTCGACGCTCTAAAGGAATACATCATATATCTAACGTAAAAAATTTTGTGGAATGACATACTTTAGAGAAACTCACAGCTACATGTAAACATGCGGAGAGTACAAGGATACCGCGCTGTGTTTTGGCGGCGGCACATACTCAAAGCAACAGTCAAGTCTGCGCGCCGCACAAGGCAGTCGTTGACCGCGAACAATTGCTTCCTACGTCACACGCCTACAGCTGACCGAGCGCTCAGTGCGAATGCACTGACAGCCGTAAACAAATACACAGTTTAATTTCTCCGATTAAATTCAGTATAAAGCTATAGTGAGTTGATGAATTATGTTATTAACATTCAGTATTTTTCAGGATACGGTTCTATAAAATATTTAAGAACTTCAGGTAAATTCTGTGCGTGTCCGACGTTAAGACGACTTGCTATTGAGAAATTTTCAGGAAGAATGTAATTTCGAAGAAGAAACTAATAAACTAAAATTTGAGTTTATTTTTCAGGTAACATATTTCCACTTCGGTACGTACTTTAGACGTAATGTGCTGCTCGCAATCACGTGATTCATACTTTGTGCTAAATTTTATGTTCTATGAAATTACTTGTGAAGCGACGTGCTTGCGTACGTTAACTGATTTTGACAATGATTATTAATGAACTGGGTTGTAACTTGTGTATATTATGCATCGCTTGGCTGCACTGCTTTTTCACTGATGTCATATTTATTAATGATGTGCCTGCTGTGCTTCTTTATTCAAATTATAATTGTCACCTGATTAATTGTGCTGATGTGGTTAGGTATGTAAGTTATACATTGTGATTTATCTGCTTGCGCCTTCATGTTTACTTATTAAGATTACATATGAACACTTATTTGCTTATGCTGATATGATGCTAATGACCTGTTTGCTGCTATGCGTATGGATTGCATATTTACACATTTCTGTTTTGTTGTCATAACTACTCTTTAATTTGGTATATAGAAATGCTGATGTAAGGTGTGCGAACATGGAGTTTAGGCCACAGTATGGTGTTAATTATAGATTGTTCGCTTGGCAGAGCCTCGTTGTAAGGATTGTGCTGCATCCACTTGTTGACATTCTGTTCTCTACTGGTATATTTACTCGCTAGTGCTTGTTTTGCTTACGCTCAGTGCCTTATATTTTTAAGATAAGAAAATGAACTGCTATAATTCGACGAACGACATTGGTACAAAGAACTTCGTTGAAGTCACATGAGCTGGAGGTTTTATGGAAGCTGTATAACTTTATGCTAATAGGAAGGAAGCTAACGACATGACATACCATTACTAGGTTTAGACCATTAACAATTATTACACTGCATTTTTCGCGAGCAATTGAAATAGCAAATGACACTTGACACAAAAATACTCCACATGTTTGCTTCTGTTTGCCATAATTCTTGAAGTGGTGTACACACTGTGAAATATTATGATCATTCACACTCCGTAATCGTACTTAATTACTGAGAGTTATTCGAACTAAGTCTGTTAGAGGTCGTGTATGCATTTCTGTTGTTTATAATTCATAATGAGTAGAAGATTTGGGTCAGACGGATTACACAGAGGTTGTGTGTTGACAATGTGTCTTCGGATTGTATGGGATGATGAGATTTGCATTAGGATTTTATCTGTACTTGTTCGAGGAGACTGACTAGAGGAAAGAGTTGTTATGGAAGTGAAATGATATTGGTAATAAGGTTTACATGTATCGATGTATTGAAGAGGTATTATTGAGGCATTATTGAGATTATGTGAAGTTGATGATTATTGGAGTTTTTGTGGACAAGAGGTAAGGTAAATGCTATTGATGATAAGATTTATATGTATCAACGTAAGAGGTATTATTGAAGTATTGAGATTATGTGATGCTGATGATTATTGGAGTTTTGGTGTATAAGAGGTAAAGTAAGTGAGGTGCATATTTTTTGTTGTTGGTCGGTGCATATTTTTTGTTGTTGGTCTTATGGAACAAGGAGGATGAAGATAGCAGACTAGAACACTAAAGTAGAAGGAAGATAGTCTATACACACACTTTGTTAAATCACTAAGCAGTATATACTTTTTTTTGAGAGAGGAAGTATTTGCATATCTTGGCTCACTGACAGTTGTTCAACAACAGTACATTTGATCTGGCTTGGCAAACACTGGTCTTGACATGATGACTATGACGTTGACTTAACTATTATTGACTGTTATACATTGCTGCCACTACTACTTGATACACAAGATGAACATCAATTTTGACAGAATTGCATTTACACAGTTAACACTATTCAATTACACAGTAGTACTTAATGTGGATGAAAGATGAGTGAGTGTGTTTTGTGTGTTTTCCTTTCCTAATCCTACCCACCTATCTCCTAAATATTATTTTATTGTTTGTTGTGGCTTGCACTGACACCCATAAATATTATAGGTTTACTGATATTTGAGTATTTGTAATAGTTAATATGACAATTATCTGATATCATTTGTGTGTTTATTAGAATTTATATGTCTAGTGTGTAAAAGCATTTGTATGTGTATTCAAACTATTGTTCATGCCTGAACTGTCTCATTAGTGATGGTGAATATTATGAACTGTTACCTGCACCTCTTCAACATAATGGGTGCCATTTAGAAACGTTTAATTTCTGCTGATGAACTGTGTGATTAGGATAGTGAATAATATGGACTGTTACTTGTACTTTTTCTACATGATTGGTGCCACTAGGACATGTTTAATTTCTGCTAATAAACTCTGATAAACAGTGTGATCAGTGATAGTGAATGTTATGGACTGCTCTCTGGACCTGCTCATCATTGCTAGGTGCAACTGATGGACTGCTTCTGCTGAAATGATGTCACTTGTTGGTGTCTGCACCTGCTCAACGTTACTGGGTGCACAGATGGAGCTACTTCTATGGAAATGATGTCACTTGTCGGTGTCTACACCTACTCAACATTGCTGGGTGCCACTGTTAGAACTGTTTCTACTGAAATGATGTTACTTCTTGCTGTCTGCACCTACTCAACATTGCTGGGTGCCACTGATGGATTGCTTCTACTGAACTAATGTGACTTGTTGCTGTGTGTACCTCTTCAACATTGCTGGGTGCCACAGATGGAACTGCTTCTACTGAAATAATGTCACTTGTTGCTGTCTGCACCTACTCAACATTGCTGGATGCCACTAATGGAACTTCTTCTACTGAAATGAAGTCACTTGTTGGTGTCTGCACCTGCTCAACATTACTGGGTGCACAGATGAAGCTACTTCTATGGAAATGATGTCACTTGCCGGTGTCTGCACCTGCTCAACATTGCTGGGTGCCACTGAGGGATTGCTTCTACTGAACTAATGTGACTTGTTGCTGTGTGTATCTCTTCAACATTGCTGGGTGCCACAGATGAAACTGCTTCTACTGAAAAGATGTCACCTGTTGGTGTCTTTTTTTGTATAAACTAAACATTGAAAGCATTTTATGCAAACATTTGTATAAACTGATTTTTTGTGTATTGTGTGAACTCTTATGTAAAGTCACATGCATGAAAAGAAGTTGTATTGCTTACTGTATTTCACATATTAGGTTATTGAAAGGTCAGTGCAAAGCCAAAATTTTAACTAATTATGTGATATTTAGGTATTAATATTATCTTTTATTTTTGTCTGTATTTTTGGTGAACGAATTTGGTGGTATTTTCACCACCAATGCTGGCAAAAATACCATCAAATTCTGGCTTGTGGAGGAGGGGCATATGAAAGTTGGCTACACTGAGCCACTGTGCCAGAGATTGCGCCAAAGAGTATTATTCTGCCGCCTCCACAGTGCTTGGGGAGAGCTCGTAGTAGTCAGTGCCTGTTAAGAACTCGTAGCAGTCAGTACTTGTTAAGAACTCGTAGCAGAGAGTGTTTGTTGAGATGTGCTAGTAGGCAGTGCTTGCTGAGATGTGATACTGAAGAGTCTTGTTGAGATGTGGTAGTAGAGAGTCGGTGTGGAGATATATTGTAAGGATTAGAGTGATTTTCATGAATATAAATGAGGTAACAAACTCTGTTTCTTTTTTTCTCATTATTTCAGTGTCCTAAATAATGCGTCATTACAGGTTCAGTCAACAAAGCATCTGGCGTGTGTTCTTGTATTAGAGTGTAATTCTGGTTTTCTTGCGCAATTATAGTATTTCTAATTTTCTTTTATCACGTCAGTAGAATTGGTATTTAAAAATTCTTGTCTTGTTGGAGAAGAACCGCGCCAGATGTGTACGTTGAGTCACACTGCCACACACAGAACAATTACACTTGTGCTTTGGTTTAGTAGGTTTTATAGTTGCTGGGGACTTAATTAATTAATTGTGTTAACGAAAATTTTCTTTCATTGTTTGCTGTTATTCTATGCAGTCAGATTGCGTACAAAAACTAGTCAGGGCCAACCGATTACGAGACACAGTGTAATCGGACATACAGCTACTAAAAACTAAAAATATTTGCATTTTATTTAATTAAGCCCCCAAGCAACATGTAGGCCCCTAACTCCACCGTAGCCCTGATACATTACAGTAATGAAATTTGTGACAATGAAGCTAATGTCTTATGGTTGACAATTGCTCAAAAGTACATCGTGTGAACTTCCATGGTATCAAACAAAATCAAACCTAAAGAATAGCGTACATTTTATTCCATATCGGTTTGCCGCATCGAACATGGAATTCTATTATCTGTTTAATATTATGTTAACAGTGACATAATAACTTTCCTCTCAGTTAATAATGCACTACAAGTATTCCTGTTTCGTGTTTGTGTAACAAAGTTGTAATGGAGGACATACTATCAACGGACACTAGGTGTTCATTAAAGAAGGCCGTGACGTACAACTCTCCTACATGTCTAAAGATTTACGGGGATATTCCACCAAAATAAACAGAAAACACGGCGAAAACAACCTTTGAACCCACTATTAATTTTATTTCTACAATTTTAAACCAAGAATATGTACAGTGATTAGAAGCAGACTGATATAAGCCATTGCTTTTTTGTTATCTTTCGGAATCAAATGCATTTCACTGTTTCAGTACATTTGGAGAAACGTGCAGTATGCGCTGTACGTACAGTGCATCCAGAAGTGCAGACCACGGCTGCATCAAGTCCTGCAGGAGATGATGACAAGGCGGTGTCCACTGTGGACACGCGACGCCACAGCTGGAATCCAGTCGACTTCCAGCAAGCCGTGGGGCAGCCAGAGGGTGTAACACTGCGTCTGGAGCTCCCTGGATATGACTTTTCTCGCGCTGGGAACAATAACTTCCTTCAGAATGTAGGCCACTACAGGTTCCTTAGTATGATACAATAAAGGCACGGTATGTCGCACATTACGTTGAAGGCATGTTACATCGTTGGTGGAATGAACAGGATGGCCTTTAATATATATATATATATATATGCTTACTAAATTGTCATTCACCGCAAAACTTGGTTAAATGTTGCTTTAGGTATGTGTCGTAACTCCTCTACTCTTAATAGATCAATGAAGAATGGCGTGTGACGAGGGCCTCCTGTCGGGTAGACCGTTCGCCGGGTGCAAGTCTTTCGATCTGACGCCACTTCGGTGACTTGCGCGTCGATGGGGATGAAACGTTGATGATTGGGACCACACAACACCCAGGCCGACCCAGCCGGCAATCGAACTCCGTCCCTTAGGATTGAGATTCTGTCGAGCTGACCACTCAGCTACAGCTACTGACAGTCAGCGTCTTTTGAAAGCTTGCAACACTTTTGAGTACACTCAGCGCAACATGACTTATTGTCTTCCAGCGTACAGCTGTGGCAGGGCATCTCAAGAGGAATAGTAGATAGTTTAAGTGGTGGTAGTATAAACTAATGTGAATAAAACATTTCATATAATACGTGTCCAGTTTGTATTGGCTACAGAAAGATAGATGGTTATTGAGATAAGATTTCATTTCAAGTGCTCATATTGAATTTGCTGTGGGTTTGTTTTGGGGGCCAGTTTGTGAAGTTTCGCTTGGTTTTGCATAAATGAACTTTTCGACTGCGCTTCTGACTTGTTGACCAATATTGTTTTAACGTGCACCCCATATTCACAAATGCTGAGTAAGCCGATATGGTGTTTGTGTATGGGTCTTGTAATGCAAACGCTGCTTGTAGGTAACATGCTAGAGGATTTCCTAACCCTAGACTGCCAGATTCAAGGTGGTTCAATCCAGTTTTCTCTGAATTGTGTGAGACTGGCGGAGTACCCGGCAGTAACACCTCACCTGAACAGAGTGTGTATGAAGGGGGAGGCATTATGTAGTTGATCCTCGAATTGGCACACACGAAAATTTTACATGTATTTGTGTTCAACATACAAGAGCATAGCGGATGTTACCTATGCTCATCTACATCTACATCCATACTCCGTAAGCCACCTGACGGTGTGTGGCGGAGGGTACCTTGAGTACCTCTATCGATTCTCCCCTCTATTCCAGTCTCGTGGAAAGAAAGATTGTCGGTATGCCTCTGTGTGGGTTCTGATCTCTCTGATTTTATCCTCATGGTCTCTTCACGAGATATCCGTAGGAGGGAGCAATATACTGCATGACTCCTCGACTTGCGCCATAGGGTGGTGGGGTTTCGGTTTCCGCTGGATAGGTCAGGAGTCCACTACACGCAGCAGGCGGCTACACGGGTAGCAGGGGTTGTGTGGCGCGAACTGGGCGGTTTTTTAGGTTAGTACAGAAAGGGCAACAGCCTCAACGGGTGCAGGGCAAAGTCAGGACATGCGGGGACCAAGCAGCAATCGGTATTGTAATTGTAAACTGTCGAAGCTGCATTCGTAAAGTACCAGAACTTCAAGCGCTGATAGAAAGCACCGAAGTTGATATCGTTATAGGTACGGAAAGCTGGCTGAAGCCAGAGATAAATTCTGCCGAAATTTTTACAAAGGCACAGACGGTGTTTAGAAAGGATAGATTGCATGCAACCGGTCGTGGAGTGTTCGTCGCTGTTAGTGGTAGTTTATCCTGTAGTGAAGTAGAACTGGATAGTTCCTGTGAATTACTATGGGTGGAGGTTACACTCAACAACTGAGCTAGGTTAATAATTGGCTACTTTTACCGACCTCCCGACTCAGCAGCATTAGTTGCAGAACAACTGAGAGAAAATCTGGAATACATTTCACATACATTTTCTCAGATTGTTATAGTCTTAGGTGGAGATTTCAATTTACCAGACATAGACTGGGGCACTCAGATGTTTAGGACGGGTGGTAGGGACAGAGAATCGAGTGACATTATACTCAGTGCACTATCCGAAAATTACCTCGATCAATTAAACAGAGAACCGACTCGTGGAGATAACATCTGGGACCTACTGATAACAAACAGACCCGAACTTTTCGACTCTGTATGTGCAGAACAGGGAATCAGTGATCATAAGGCCGTTGCAGCATCCCTGAATATGGAAGTTAATAGGAATATAAATAAAAGGGAGGAAGGTTTATCTGTTTAGCAAGAGTAATAGAAGGCAGATTTCAGACTACCTAACAGATCAAAACGAAAATTTCTGTTCCGACACTGACAATGTTGAGTGTTTATGGAAAAAAATTGTTCAAATGGCTCTGAGCACTATGCGACTTAACTTCTGAGGTCATCAGTCGCCTAGAACTTAGAACTAATTAAAGCTAACTAACCTAAGGACATCACACACATCCATGCCCGAGGCAGGATTCAAACCTGCGACCGTAGCGATCGTTCGGCTCCAGACTGTAGCGACTAGAACCGCACGGCCAGTCTGGCCGGCTTATGGAAAAAGTTCAAGGCAATCGTAAAATGTGTTTTAGACAGGTACGTGCCGAGTAAAACTGTGAGGGACGGGAAAAACCCACCGTGGTACAACAACAAAGTTAGGAAACTACTGCGCAAGCAAAGAGAGCTTCACTGCTAGTTTAAACGCAGCCAGAACCTCTCAGACAAACAGAAGCTAAGCGATGTCAAAGTTAGCGTAAGAAGGGCTATGTGTGAAGCGTTCAGTGAATTAGAAAGTAAAGTTCTATGTACCGACTTGACAGAAAACCCTAGGAAGTTCTGGTCTTACGTTAAATCAGTAAGTGGCTCGAAACAGCATAT
The DNA here is from genome assembly GCF_021461395.2 of Schistocerca americana. Lineage (NCBI taxonomy): Eukaryota > Metazoa > Arthropoda > Insecta > Orthoptera > Acrididae > Schistocerca > Schistocerca americana. The sequence goes on from NC_060129.1 coordinate 138,702,446, forward strand.
CCAGACACTCCGGGTTGACGATGGCATTGAAACAGAGGATGACACGCGTAAAGCTGAAGTACTAAACACCTTTTTCCAAAGCTGTTTCACAGAGGAAGACCGCACTGCAGTTCCTTTTTTAAATCCTCGCACAAACGAAAAAATGGCTGACATAGAAATAAGTGTCCCAGGAATAGAAAAGCAACTGGAATCACTCAACAGAGGAAAGTCCACTGGACCTGACGGGATACCAATTCGATTCTACACAGAGTACGGAAAAGAACTTGCCCCCCTTCTAACAGCCGCCTACCGCAAGTCTCTAGAGGAACGGAAGGTTCCAAATGATTGGAAAAGAGTACAGGTAGTCCCAGTCTTCAAGAAGGGTCGTCGAGCAGATGCGCAAAACTATAGACCTATATCTCTGACGTCGATCTGTTGTAGAATTTTAGAACATGTTTTTTGCTCGAGAATCATGTTATTTCTGGAAACCCAGAATCTACTATGTAGGAATCAAAATGGATTCCGGAAACAGCGATCGTGTGAGACCCAACTCGCTTTATTTGTTCATGAGACCCAGAAAATATTAGACACAGGCTCCCAGGTAGATGCTATTTTCCTTGACTTCTGGAAGGCGTTCGATACAGTTCCGCACTGTCGCCTGATAAACAAAGTAAGAGCCTACGGAATATCAGACCAGCTGTGTGGCTGGATTGAAGAGTTTTTAGCAAACAGAACGCAGCATGTTGTTCTCAATGGAGAGACGTCTACAGACGTTAAAGTAACCTCTGACGTGCCACAGGGGAGTGTTATGGGACCATTGCTTTTCACAATATATATAAACAACCTAGTATACAGTGTCGGAAGTTCCATGTGGCTTTCGCGGATGAAGCTGTAGTATACAGAGAAGCTGCAGCATTAGAAAATTGTAGCGAAATGCAGGAAGATCTGCAGCGGATAGGCACCCGTAACATAGACCAATGTAATGCATTGCAAATACATAGAAAGCAGGATCTTTTATTGTATGAGTGTATGATAGCGGAATGAACACTGGTAGCAGTTACTTCTGTAAAATATCTGGGAGTATGCGTGCGGAACGATTTGGAGTGGAATGATCATATAAGATTAATTGTTGGTAAGGCGGGTACCAGATTGAGATTCATTGGGAGAGTCCTTGGAAAATGTAGTCCATCAGCAAAGGAGGTGGCTTACAAAACACTCGTTCGACCTGTACTTGAGTATTGCTCACCAGTGTGGGATCCGTGCCAGATCGTGTTGAAGGAGGAGATAGAGAAGATCCAAAGAAGAGCGGCGCATTTCGTCACAGGGTTATTTGGTAAGCGTGATAGCGTTTAGCAAACTCCAGTGGCGGATTCTGCAAGAGAGGCGCTCTACATCGCGGTGTAACTTGCTGTCCAGGTTTCGAATGGGTGCGTTTCTGGATGAGGTATCGAATATATTGCTTCCCCCTACTTATACCTACCGAGGAGATCACGAATGTAAAATTAGAGAGATTCGAGCGCGCACGGAAGCTTTCAGACAGCCGTTCTTCCCGCGAACCATACGCGACTGGAACAGGAAAGGGAGGTAATGACAGTGGCACGTAAAGTGCCCTCCGCCACACACCGTTGGGTGGCTTGCGGAGTATAAATGTAGATGTAGATGTAGATAAAGGTTAGTTCTCGAAACTTCAACAAAAGTCCGTACCGAGCTACTGAGCGTCTCTCTTGCAGAGTCTTCCACTGGAGTTTATCTATCATCCCCATAATGCTTTCGCGATTACTAAATGATCCTGTAACGAAGCCCGCTGCTCTTCGTAGGCCGGCCGTGGTGGCCGAGCGGTTCTAGGCGCTGCAGTCCGGAACCGCGGGACTGCTACGGTCGCAGGTTCGAATCCTGCTTCAGTCATGGATGCTGTGATGTTCTTTGGTTAGTTAGGTTTAAGTAGTTCTAAGTCCTAGGGGACTGATGACCTAATATGTTAAGTCCCATAGTACTCAGAGCCATTTGAACCATTTTGCTCTTCGTTGGATCTTCTTTATCTCTTCTATCAACCCTATCTGGTACGGATCCCACACCGGTGAGCAGTATTTGAGCAGTATTCGAGCAGTGGGTGAACAAGCGTACTGTAACCTACTTCCCTTGTTTTCGGACTGCATTTCCTTAGGATTCTTCCAATGAATCTCACTCTGGCATCTGCTTTAACGACGATCAACTTTATATGATCATTCCATTTTAAATCACTCCTAATGCGTACTCCCAGATAATTTATGAAGTTAACTACTTCCAGTCGCTGACCAGCTATATTGTAGCTAAATGATAAAGGATCTTTCTTTCTATGTATTCGCAGCACATTACACTTGTCTACATCGAGATTCAATTGCCATTCCCTGCACCATGCGTCAATTCGTTGCAAATCCTTCTGCATTTCAGTACAATTTTCCATTATTACAACCTCTCGACATACTACAGCAGCATCTGCAAAAAGCGTCAGTGAACTTCCGGTGTTATCCACAAGGTTATTTATATTCAGGGTGGTCCATTGAGAGTGACCGCGCCAAATATCTCACGAAATAAGCATCAAACGAAAGAACTACAAAGAACGAAACTCGTGTAGCTTTAAGGAGAAAACCAGATGGCGCTATGGTTGGCCCGCTAGATGGCGCTGCCATAGGTCAAACGGATATCAATTGCGTTTTTTTTAAATAGGAACCCCCATTTTTATTACATATTCGTGTAGTACGTACAGAAAAATGAATGTTTTAGTTGGACCACTTTTTTCGCTTTGACATAGATGGCGCTGTAATAGTCACAAATGTATACGTACGTGGTATCGCGTAACATTCTGCCAGTGCGGACGGTATTTGCTTCGTGATACATTACCCGTGTTACAATGGACCGTTTACCAACTGTGGAAAAGGCGATATCGTGTTGATGTATGGCTATTATGATCAAAATGCCCAACCGGCGTGTGCTATGTATGCTGCTCGGTATCCTGGACGAAATCCAAGTGTCCGGACCGTTCGTGGGATAGTTACGGTATTTAAGGAAACAGGAAGCGTTCAGCCACATGTGAAACGTCAACCACGACCTGCAACAAATCATGATGCCCAAGTAGGTGTTTTAGCTGCTGTCGCGGCTAATCCGCACGTCAGTAGCTGACAAATTGCGCGAGAATCGGGAATCTCAATAACGTCGGTGTTGAGAATGCTGCATCAACATCTATTGCACCCGTACCATATTTCTAAGCATGACGAATTGCATGGCGACGACTTTGAACGTCGTGTACAGTTCTACCACTGGGCACAAGAGAAATTACGGGACGATGACAGATTTTTTGCACGCGTTCTATTTACCGACAAAGTGTCATTCACCAACAGCGGTAACGGAAACCGGCATAATATGCACTATAGGGCAACGGAAAATTCACGATGGCTGCGACAAGTGGAACATCAGCGACCTTGGCGGGTTAATGTATGGTGCGACAATATGGGAGGAAGGATAATTGGCCCCCATTTTATCGATAGGAATCAAAATGGTGCAATGTATGCTGATTTCCTACATAATGTTCTACCGATGTTGCTACAAGATGTTTCACTCGATGACAGAATGGCGATGTACTTCTAACATGATGGATGTCCAGGACATAGCTCGCGTGCGGTTGAAGCGGTATTGAATAGGATATTTCATGACAGGTGGGTTGGTCGTCGAAACACCATACCGTGGCCCGTACGTTCACCGGATCTGACGTCCCCGGATTTCTTTCTGTGGGGAAAGTTGAAGGATATTTGCTATCATGATCCACCGACAACGCCTTACAATATCAGTCAGCGCATTGCCAATGCATGTGCGAACATTACGGAAGGCGAACTACTCGCTGTTGAGAGGAATGTCGTTACACGTATTGCCAAATGCATTGAGGTTGACGGACATCATTTTGAGCATTTATTGCATTAATGTGGTATTTACAGATAATCACGCTGTAGCAGCATGCGTTCTCAGAAATGATAAGTTTACAAAGGTACATGTATCACATTGTAACAACCGAAATAAAATGTTCAAATGTACCTACGTTCTGTATTTTAATTTAAAAAACTTACCTGTTACCAACTGTTCGTCTAAAATTGTGAGCCACACGTTTGTGACTATTACAGCGCCATCTATCACAAAGCGAAAAAAGTGGTCCAACTAAAACATTCATATTTCTTTACGTACTACACGAATATGAAAAAAAAATGGGTGTTCCTATTTAGAAAAACGCAGTTGATATCCGTTTGACCTATGGCACCGCCATGTAGCGGGCCAACCATAGCGCCATCTGGCTTCCATTTCCAAACTAGGCGAGTTTCGCTCTTTGTAGTTTTTTCGTTTGATGCTTATTTCGTGAGGTATGTGCCCCAGTCACGATCAATGGACCACCCTGTATATTGCGAATAGCAACGGTCCTACGACACTCCCCTGCGGCACACCTGAAATCACTCTTACTTCAGAAGACTTCTCTCCATTGACAATGACATGCTGCGTTCTGTTATCTAGTAACTCTTCAACCCAATCACACAATCTGTCTGATAGTCCATATGCTCTTACTTTATTCATTAAACAACTGTTTGGAACTGTATCAAACGCCTTGCAGAAGTTAAGAAACACGGCATCTACCTGGGAACCCGTGTCTACAGCTCTCTGAGTCCCGTGGACGAATAGCGCGAGCTGGGTTTCACACGATCGTCTTTTTCGAAACCCATGCTGATTCCTAAAGAGTAGATGTCTAGTCTCCAAGAAAGTCATTGTACTCGAACATAATACGTTCTGAGGTGTGGGGTTGGTCTGTTATTCTGCACAACGGATTAATCTGAGATGCACCCTTTACCCTGTGGCTCCTGCAAGATGCAATTTCCATCCCAACACCACTACAGAAGTCAGACAGACGCTCCTAACGTTCTAAAGAGAAATGCCTGAAAAACTTTCAGCAATAAATATCTTCTGGAGTCGTCTGCTGTAAGGAAATGACACAAAAATTCACAACATTTCTTACATAACTAGTGGGATTCTTGGGCACTGGAGTAGTGCTAGTTAGTGTAAAAAAACATGAAACTAACGAAAGTTATTATTTATTTTGCAAAAATTCTGAGAAATCACAATGGCACTTTTAGTTATGACTTGAACATCCTGGTTCTTTTCGGAATGTGAAGTTACCTCTCAAGGATAGGATTCGCTAATGAAATTTCTATACAGAGTTTAATATGGTTGTTGACTTGGCAGAATGGCTGAGAGGCGCGCCTACTCAACTTGAATAATTATCCTTTAGAATGTTGCTAGGTACGGTCTCGGCTGTCGCGTGTGAAATGCAGTGAAGTGTACTGTTGTGGAGGAAATATGGGGCTCGCAATAGCTGTAGCGCTCAATACTGTAAGCTGCGATGACTGCTGTCTGCGCCGCTCGCTGCTGACAAATAAGATAACTCTCGTTCTATCTGGATTGACCTTCGCCAATCAAACTCTCCCTATGCCTTGATGAAGGCTAGGATTCCTATTCGTCCCTAGTCTAACTATTGGCGTGGTACACCGGTCAGATAACCAGTCCACCGTGATGCCATTCAAAATTCGCTCGCAGGCATTTAACTATAACTCTGTCCGTTCACACTGCACAATAAGTGTATCGGCCAACACAGTGAACAACGCTTGATTGCAAGGACTCAATATAGAGTCGCACTTCAATTCGTTCTCGACAGAGGTGCTCTCCCAGTGAAGTACTGAGGAGAGACTTGTTTCTCCAAGAGCGACAATGGAACGGCGCCTCTCCATGCCAGATGTGAAGGGGGTATATCTTTCGGTCTCTTCCATTGCTCCTGCAGCTCAAGGCATCAGAAATATCGTCTGCCAATCAGCACTGCTCTTCTAAAACGGGAGAATGACGTTTCGTTTAAGGCGACCAATCTGGAAATCTGTAGTATCGGCGTTTAGCGTTTGCTGTCTCCCTGTGAAAATCTCTGAAACTGCGTGCTATGTGTAAAGAATACGTAGGCTGGCCGCTCCCACATAATGTAGCGGAATTTGCTTTTAAGCCAAACACAGAATCGTTCCCCCCTTTCACTCTGGCCCACGCTGTCCGCTACATGGGCGGTCACTGTCCGACATAGGCTGGGTTGTTCTCTGAAGGGATTGGCATCCAGTTGTGCGGTTTCTCTCCCGAACTAAAAGCTTCTGTGACCGTTGTGTCTGGAATGCATGTGTGCACGCCAGCCTCGAGTATTTGAACCACGGTGCGCTTACTTGTTAACTGCGTATCGTTTACATGAATTCATACAACACTGACTTTATCTTATCCAGTTTGGGTCCGAATGAAGCGTCTTGATGTGCGGAATATGATTGTGAGAGCAGAATATGTAAGCAATGAAGCTCAGGAGACCACGACGTCTTACAATGTGTTCCAAAATTTTACAACTGATCGACGTTAGAGATATAGGTCTATAGTTCTGCACATCTGTTCGACGTCCCTTCTTGAAAACGGGAATGACCTGTGCCCTTTTCCAATCTTTTGGAACACTACGCTATTCTAGAGACCTACGGTACACCGTTGCAAGAAGGGGGTAAGTTCCTTCGTGTACTCTGTGTAAAATCAAGACTGTATCCGTACCATTTAGAGCGGATTCAACACTTTCACTGATGGTGAAGGATTGGACTTTTGTCGCTGGCTAATTGCAAATCACCGAGCAATCGCATTAACTTTGTCTTCTGGTGAAGCCACCTTGACTCTCAACAGTTTGAATGTCTCACATCGGTGGTGAGACGAAAACCATAACGCCTTTGTGGAGAAATATTTTCTAGTACGGTTGTCTGCAAAAGTGTGGTGTGCTGTGGTAGACAACCAGCTGACTGGCCCTGTCGTGTTGCCACACCGTCTTAAAGGAAAATCGGCTTGCAGGAGCGTTCTGAGAGGTTGCTCCGCCTGTCAGGACGGGTGTGTTGTGCCAGCATGTCGGCACCCCTGTCTGCTGAGACATCAGCTAAACCTGGCATTTCCTGAACAATGGATTGGTACAAATTTTCACTTTCCTCAGTCACCAAGGTTCGGAGAGCGCATCCCTTTATGTTTATTGCCAATAGGGGGTGTTGAAAGGCGGAGTCTAGAGATTTAGAATGAAGACATAACACGAGCTGATCGTTTGCTTTATCAGAAGCGCTAGCAAAGAACCCTACCAGGGTCTCAAAACAGCTATGCACACGCTGTGCTGGGAGAATTCTAAATTGCTTTGAAGTCAGAGGTGGAATTTGCGAATGGCAACATTGAGCTTAAACAGTTGGCTTTGCTTAAGACCTTCAGTGAGTATTGGGTTGGCTTTCATTCCAATAGCTGTGGCTCTGAAACAGTAAGACTTGCAGACGCGTTAGATGGAATGTTTTATTCGCAACAGTCGCTAGTAACACCTACTAAAACACTTACTATCCCCACTGAACATCCAGTACGCATTGCACGTAAGTTTCGTGCATCTGTCACTGACAGAGGCTGAGAAACAAGCTAGCAATGGCAACACGGTGCACTGTATTCTCGCAGCCGTTTTAATTTCCACAGTTCGTGCTTTCAGCTGACCCAGGGCAGTGAGCGGCGGGTCGTTGCTGGGACCGCCGTCTGTGGCAGGGGCTACTCCCCCACACAGGAGGGGGACATCAGTGTTTATCGACCCGTAGATAGCTAGGTCACTAGAGACGGGGCACACGTGTGGAATAGGGAAAGACGGCGAAGAAAATCAGCCATATCCTTTCAAAGGAAACATCCCGGCGTTTGTCAATAGGGAAATCAGGGGAATGCTAAATTAGTATGGCCAGCCACAGGTTCGAACTGTCATCCTCCAAAATGTGAGTCCAGTGTGCTAACCATTGTGAAAAGTTAAAAAGACTTCTGTAAAGCACATTTTTCACATATAGCAGAACACACGAACGAAAGTATTTGAAGACGCATTAAATTATTTAATAGTGTATTGTTTTCCAGTTAAGTCTTCTCACCTGTAACCGTTCAGGCAAGACGTACAGCGGTGTGGAATCCTAACTATCTCGTCGCTTTTCAAGGACTCTCCAGACAGCAGGTAATCTTATCGCTGGAGGCTCCAGATAGCGACAGTACATCGGCGTCAGGTATCTGTTGACAGAACGCTTCTTTATCGAGCCGCCGGCAGTTTGCAGCCCAGCCTGTAGGACCGCCGGGCCGTTGTCCGAGTGTCGGCCTCCCCTGCAGGACTCCCCACAGTCGCTCCCTGCTGTGCTGCCTCCTGGCCACGCTTCCCTGCTGCCGGCTGTTTGCAGTTGTTTAAATAAAGACTAATGTCGAGAGCTGAATGAGTGCATGTAATAAAGATATTAAAGGACTGAGAAACTGATATCTAATTTAAACAAATTTAAATAAATTTAAACAAATTTACATAAATTTAAAGAAATTTTTACAAATTTAAACTAATTTACAGAACTTATATTCGAATTAAATGAAGAGCCTCTAGTAGGGGCGACACCGTACCAACTCCGCTCAGCAAAATTTTCCAAGAGGATGGTCAACACAGTTGATGGTGGTACTGCTTGTATTTATTTAAATAAAGACTTATGTCCAGTTGCTAGGAAGAGGTGGCTTAGGTTAGCGTAGGTAGCCCGAGTGCCGTTTCTTCGGCAGCGTTTTCTTGCGTTGGCAGAGGTAGCCCAATTGACCTATCCCCCCACGGAAATTCTAACTCCCGGCCAGTTCCTAGGACGATGTGACTTAGGTTGGTAGAGGTAGTCCAACTGCACTGTCTTCCCGCCATCTTGAATGACGTCAGTCGCGTCATCAGCTGACGTCACGTGATGTCAGGAACTTGCTTCACGGCCGCCATCTTGAATAACGGTGATGGCGGCCCTTGGGGTGACCTACTTTCTGGCGACTCGCCCCTTGTCCTATTATTCACAATTTCTTTCGATTTGGTCTGCAGCGTTGCATTTGGGGCTGCAATATTTTACTATAAGCTGTCATATGCAGTACAAATACTGTCTTAGGTAAATTTTGTTAAAATCTCTTGAGAGCCATATACATTGCACTTGTATCAATCCCGATGGATTTGTTATTTTAACGATTGTTTAATATAATAAAAAAATGGAAAGTTTCCACTCACCAGTAGTCACTCACGAAGAGAGCGTGCCACTGCTGTGTCTGGAGCGCCACCTGACGGCGGTCGAGTCGTTAAGCCCCTGGCCACTGACCGTGCCGCTGCTGGTACACACCCACACCTGGAACAGACACGTGCTGCTTGACAACGCACGCTGCACTTGTATTGATGTTCTAAAGTATTTGGCACGTATTACACACGTACATTACTGTAATTGTAATATATTTAATGTTAGCACTTTTCATTTTGTGATTTAATGAAATACTGTGCATTCTATCGATATTTTCTGCTGCTGAGAAAAATATTTAGTAATATGTGAGAACAAGTCTATATCCCATATTTTTACTTGTTACCTCATGACGGCTCCGATGGTAGCACTTAACCAAAACGTGTAAGCAGAATAAGAAATAATAGAGGATGGTGAAGACATAAAAATGTTATTTATTTCTGTATGATTATGACCGATGAGTTTTGCAAAGACGTCATGTCTGCTGTTTGCATTAACGCCCGACATACACATTTCCTTCCCTCATCATGCTCTTATTTACTGACTCCAGTAGATTCAGCAGTAAATCTGCTCGGGATTTAACAACAGGGATGCTAATACGGAATCGATGGCTTCAGGAGGTCCATTGTCAACGCCACGCAGGATGTAATGGCCCCATACGTCTAGCGCCTGAGAGGAGTTTACTCTTTTCTGCAAAATGGTACAGCAAAGTCACCAACCATGCCTGAGCTAGGAAACAGGCTAATTAGCAGGAAGCCAAGTATCCATACAGACGGCTACGTGTCAAGTGGGCGGGGTTCTACGGCCTAACCTCAAAGACCACCTTCCCTTATCTAATTACGAAATGTTTTAACTCGACTAGAACAATTACGGTACTACAGGTATTCATTATTTACAATACTCACCATTAAAAACTACCTAAGGATGAACATACTTCATTACTTGTATGCTGACTTCGGCATATCCCTAGATTTCGCTAGATGAGCAAGACTTCCCCCTCCACCATTGCTTACCTCTGTAACCTTCCTAGTCACACACACTACTAAACCCAGACCAAAGGATGACCGACTCGAACCAGAGGCCGGCCAGGTCGCCCCTGGCGTAAAACACAGGACAACGTCGCTTCCTTCTCACACACACACCTGGCTTTTCTCTCCCATCTGTCGCCATGCCGCAGCACTTCCCTCTGGTGCATCTGGTGATCGTCGCCTAAAATATTCTCTGTTAAATCATTCCATCATAACTATTGACAGCCTTGGGAGAGCCAGTCCTGACAAAACTCTACCATCTGGTGAGCAAAATGTATGAGACAGGCCAAATACCCTCAGATTTCGAAAAGAATATAATAATTCCAATCCCAAAGAAAGCAGGCGCTGACAGATGTGAAAATTACGGAACTGTCAGTTTAATAAGTCAGGCTGCAAAATACTAACGCGAATTCTGTACAGACGAATGGAAAAACTGGTAGAAGCCGACCTCGGGGAAGATCAGGTTGGATTCCGTAGAAATATGGGAACACGTGAGGCAATACTGGCTCTACGACTTATCTCAGAAGCTAGATTAAGAAAAGGCAAACCTACGTTTCTAGCATTTGTAGACTTCGAGAAAGCTCTTGAGAATGTTGCCTGGAATAACCTCTTTCAAATTCTGAAGGTGGCAGGGGTAAAATACAGGGAGCGAAAGGCTATTTACAAATTGTACAGAAACCAGATGGCAGTTATAAGAGTAGAGGGACATGAAAGGGATGCAGTGGTTGGGAAGGGAGTGAGACAGGGTTGTAGCCTTTCCCCGATGTTACTCAATCTGTATATTGAGCAAGCAGTAAAGGAAACAGAAGAAAAATTTGGAGTTGGTATTAAAATCCATGGAGAAGAAATAAAAACTTTAAGGTTCGCCGATGACATTGTAATTCTGTCAGAGACAGCAAAGGACTTGGAAGAGCAGTTGAACGGAATGGGCAGTGTCTTGAATGGAGGATACAAGATGAACATCAACAAAAGCAAAACGAGAATAATGGAATGTAGTCGAATTAAGTCGGGCGATGCTGAGGGACTTAGATTAGGAAATGAGACACTTAAAGTAGTAAATGAGTTTTGCTATTTGAGGAGCAAAGTAACTGATGATGGTCGAAGTAGAGAGGATATAAAATGTAGACTGGCAATGGCAAGGAAAGCGTTTCTGAAGAAGAAAAATTTGTTAACATCGAGTATAGATTTAAATGTCTGGAAGTCGTTTCTGAAAGTATTTGTATGGAGTGTAGCCATGTATGGAAGTGAAACATGGACGATAAATAGTTTGGACAAGAAAAGAATAGAAGCTTTTGAAATGTGGTGCTACAGAAGAATGCTGAAGATTAGATGGGTAGATCGCGTAACTAATGTGGAAGTATTGAATAGGATTGGGGAGAAGAGGAGTTAGTGGCACAACTTGACAAGAAGAAGGGATCGGTTGGTAGGACATGTTCTGAGGCATCAAGGGATCACCAATTTAGTACTGGAGGGCAGCGTGGAGGGTAAAAATCGTAGAGGGAGACCAAGAGATGAATACACTAAGCAGATTCAGAAGGACGTAGGCTGCAGTACGTATTGGGAGATGAAGAAGCTTTTACAGGATAGAGTAGCATGGAGAGCTGCATCAAACCAGTCTCAGGACTGAAGACCACAACAACAACAAAATCATTTAATCTCTTAATCTGTTTTTCATCACGCAAGCCTTCCTATATATTTTACCCTGTTATGATTTACCTCTCCTCGAAGACAACTTGTGTCCTGGGCGCCCCAACATGACATGCTCTGGGATGTCTATTTCCGCTCACAGTCATTACCACTGGTATAATTGTCTGGACTCTTTTCAGCCAATATATGACCCCACGGTGGTCAAATCAACTATGCACATTATGGTTAACAAAGAAAAACACTTAACTCTAAAAATACCATACTAATTATCATAACAATTATAAAAATTTAAAAAGTCAAGAATGCTGAAATATCTTCAAAAGCCTTATAGCTTTATGAAGGTGCTTTATTCGTAAGCACCAGTTTATCGTTAGCAGGGATGCAACTTCAGCTTTATAATGGTTGTCTTATCGTAATTTGCATGGGCGGTTATGGGGTCCCAGCCTCCAGGAAGTTATCCACGTTAAGAGTCAAACCTCACTGAGTGTACCCCAGAAGATGCTTGTCAAAATATAGAAAGCATGACAGCTGAATGAGCCAGGCCAGATAGTGTCCCGTAGAATATACTAGAGGTTTTGGCAGACACAGGCTCTATAAAACCAATGTAACTAATAGTTTAAATCCAGTGTATATGCATACATCAAGCGTATTGATAAAACGACGATGTGGTGTAAGCAGCCCGTGGACGCTACCGATACATGCACAGCGTCTCTGGACTGAGGTTGCCCTTCCCAGAAAGTTGTTTCTTAAGCCCATTATTACCGCCACCTGGTCTGCAGATGAGGTACCGCACACCCCACCTGACCTGATGACAGTATCCCTGTGTCCTCAGCAAGGGCCCGCTGACGGCTTGACCAGTCTGAGTCTGTGGTTCCGGACAGTTATTTGGTTTGTTGATGGAGAATGGAATCGTATTTTCTAATACACCAGGTGGAGTAAAAGGTTATGAACACCATTTAAATGTAATTGAAGATGAACATTTTTTCAAAACACTTTATGCCATTCCAATAACGAAAAACGCGGAAGTTCAGAAGGATATCGTTAAAATGCTTGAGTGATGAGCAACAGAACGTACCAATAGTCCATATAACAACTCCTTGGTTCACGTAGCTCAAGAAAGACGGTAGTGTGCATGTAGTTATCGACGCTAGGGCATTAAATAGGAATGTAAAAAGACAGACAGGTCATCCTGAAGATCTGGTCAAACTTCTCTAAAAATTTGAAGAGATCAGTATATGAGCAGTCTTGATTTAACTGCTGGCTATTGGCAGACAGCGTTAGACGAGATGGGCACTGTACCTGCAACAATACGACGTAGAGGTCAAATACGTAAAAGGCGCTGAAAAGTGTATGCCTGGTGCATTATCACAGTTACCCGAAAATGCAGAGATACTAAATAAAGTGGAAGAGAGTGATGTTACATTCAGGATTAGCTACATCAGAGACGTGGAACGTAAAAATGTAATAAGAGATGTTTGCAAAAATAAACGTCGATCAAGCATTCAAATTGGTGAAGATCAAATTTGACGATGCTTGTGCCACTAATATTAGGGCTTGATACGGAATATATAAAGGAGTATTGTACTTACAGCAGGCAGCCATCCCAGGAGTATGGCGAGTACGGTGGACTGGGCAATTTATAGAAGAGACTATAGATCACATTCATTTGGTTTATGGTCATAGCGGAGCCAAAAAGTGTGTAGAAAAATTGTTAGAATGCATCGCTTTCAATAATCTCGTAAGGAGAGTGTCACAAACAATAAAATTGTGTGATATATGACAGACAGCAAAAGTGACAAATGCCACAAGCAGAGATCTTATGCCGACTATTGAACCCTACGATGTGTTGAATATAGTCGCAATATTTTGGTGGTGGTGGAACTTTTCTCAAAATTTATCAAACTGTATCCATTGACAAAGGTAACAATAAGAGCTGTATATAATATACTGTTTCTCTACTATTTTCCGAATGTAGGTAAACTGAAATATAGTTTATGCATATAACCACATACTATGTGTGAAGTAATTCAGCTGAGAGGTATATGCGAGAGATTGGGTGATGGGTGATTGTGTCGAACTTACTCGCACAAAAACCACTGAGCACTTGGAAAGTACGTAATTTAATCGAAGGAGATAATGAACACATTAAACTGTGAAAGTATGAGATTCACTCCTGAGGAAATTTTGAAATAAGAGAAAAAGTGATTGGTGGGAAAATTATTATTTTCCCCCTTGTGAAGAGTTGACAATGGACAAGAAAAAAGAATTACTGAGAAACAAGACGGCAAAGTAATCTGGGAAACGATTTGTTGACATGACGAAAACTTAAAGCTTCTAAAATTTAGAGTAGGCAATTTGGTTCTCATGAAAGCTTACGACAAATCTAGTGAGATTAACCATGAGATAAAAAAATTTAAGTTTGTGTATAATGAATCAAACAGGATAGCAAATATACCTTACATCAATGCTTATTACTTAGATTACATGATATCAAAAAAGTGTTTTGGTATTTGGAATGTGAGCGATTTGAAAAGGTATGAACCAAGTGTTCAAAATGACAATGGTCAGATGTAAAATATCGTCTTGAAATAAAGAAGTAGAAATACTACAAAATCAATATACAAGGTGATCCATTGACAGTGACCGGGCCAAATATCTCACCATATAATCGTCAAACGAAAAAAACTACAAAGAACGAAACTTGTCTAGATTGAAGGAGGAAACCAGATGGCGCTATGGTTGACCCGCTAGATGGCGCTACCATAAGTCAAACCTATATCAACTGCGTTTTTTTAAATGGCAACCCCCTTTTTTATTACATATTCGTGAAGTACGTAAAGAAATATGAATGTTTTAGTTGGACCACTTTTTTTGCTTTGTGACAGACGGCGCTGTAATAGTCACAAACGTATGAGTACGCGGTATCACGTAACATTCCGCCAGTGAGGACGGTATTTGCTTCGTGATACATTACCCGTCTTAAAATGGGTCGTTTACCAATTGCGGAAAAGGTCGATACCGTGTTGATGTATGGCTATTGTGATCAAAATGCCCAACGGGCGTGTACTATGTATGCTGCTCGGTATCCTGGACGACATCATCCAAGTGTCCGGACAGTTCTCCGGATAATTACGTTATTTAAGGAATCAGGAAGTGTTCAGTCACATGTGAAACGTCAACCACGACCTGTAACAAATGATGATGCCCAAGTAGGTGTTTTAGGTGCTGTCGCGGCTAATGCGCACGTCAGTAGCAGACAAATTGCGCGAGAATCGGGAATCTCAAAAACGTCGGTGTTGAGAATGCTACGTCAACATCGACTGCACCCGTACCATATTTCTATGCACCAGGAATTGCATGCCGACGACTCTGAACATCGTGTATAGTTCTGCCACTGGGCACGATGACACATGTTTTGCACGCGTTCTATTCAGCGACGAAGCGTCATTCACCAACAGGGGTAACGTAAATCGGCATAATATGCACTATTGGGCAACGGAAAATCCACGATGGCTGCGACAAGTGGAACATCAGCGACCTTGACGGGTTAATGTATGGTGCGGCATTGTGGGAGGAAGGATAATTGGCCCACATTTTATCGATAGGAATCAAAATGGTGCAATGTATGCTGATTTCCTACATAATGTTCTACCGATGTTACTACAAGATGTTTCACTGGATGACAGAACGGCGATCTACTTCCCAGAATATGGATGTCCGGCACATAGCTCGCGTGCGATTGAAGCGGTATTGAATAGCGTATTTCGCGACAGGTGAATCGGTCGCCGAAGGGCCATACAATGGCCCGCAGGTTCACCGGATCTGACGTCTCCGGATATCTTTCTGTGGGGAAAATTGAAGGATATTTGCTATCGTGGTCCACCGAAAACGCCTGACAACATGCGTCAGCGCATTGTCAATGCATGTGCGAACATTACGGAAGGCGAACTACTCGCTGTTGAGAGAAATGTCGTTACACGTATTGCCAAATGCATTGAGGTTGACAGACATCATTTTGAGCATTTATTGCATTAATGTGGTATTTACAGGTAAACACGCTGTAACAGCATGCGTTCTCACAAATGGTAAGTTCACAAAGATGAATGTATCACAATGGAACAACCGAAATAAAATGTAGAAACGTAGCTACGTTCTGTATTTTAATTTTAAAAAACTTACCTATTAGTAACTGAGCGTCTACAATTGTGAACCATGTGTTTGTGACTATTACAGCGTCATCTATCACAAAGCGTAAAAAGTGGTCCAAGATGAATGTATCACATTGGAACAAATTCAGGGAGACCAAAAGTTATATAAAGATATTGTAGAAATGTTTTAAGCTTCTATGATGGAGCCTTGGAAACAAAGTAAAACACTAAGCTGTAAGTTGTGAGAGAGGACTCGCAATGAATTGATAAAGTGGAAGTCATGGGAATGAAGAAGAACTCACTTAGTTGTCCATAAACATAACGAAAGAAATTAAAATGTAGTCCGCAAGGGACGCTCCACGGCACACTGCTGTCTATGGTGCACTGCCCTCTTTATTGTTCTGTTTCAATAACTTTTACACATGTATGGTGTAGCTGGTAGACGTATTAGTGCTCAGTAGTAAGTACAAAATAGTAACCTATAAATAAGTGTTGAGTCAGTGGTGAACTTGGCAAGGGTCGTTTCTGAAAGCAAATGATACACAATTTATATTGTGATAAATGTTTACTATATGGGTACCAAATTTTGAATTAAAACTGAAAATGTGTTGTAGAATATGTATGTGTTCGTTTTAATGAGAAAAAAAATTATATTATGTAAAAAGAATGGATGAAAATGGGGAAGAAATGGCTTTAAATATTTTTGTTATTTAATCTTTCAGTACGAACTTTGTTGTAGAACCCATTTTTTTAACGTGTGGTAATAAAAATTCATTTAGACAGAATTAAGCACATTTAAAATTACGTGAACTTTAGCAACCCTCTCATGCTGATAAATTCAAACCAACTGACTAATAACATTTATGACTTTGAAAACTATTTAAATTAAATTTTTTTTACGTATTTCGGCCTTGACACATATTTTCTATACGCAGTGGGTTTTTTAAATATTTACTGAATTCTTCCCGGCGTTAGCTATGGAACACAAGACTGTCTCTGTTAGCATAAAATGGTTAAATATTGCCAAGCCGACCTGAAGGTTTAATTATCACTGACAAAACACACTTCACTATACGTTTAAGTTATTTGCTTTAGAAATTGAAAGAACCAACAGATTAACAACTTCAACGTTAATTATCCGCCTATGAATGCACAAATGTAAAACCAGTAATAAATTCAGTCAGCCTCAGAATCACTGTAAAAGAAAAATATTTCGTAAATCACTCCTAATTTTACCTGCTCCCGATTTACGGGTTTGGTTAGTTTTATAGCGGAACAATTTTTTAAATGTGCCGCCGCTGCAAATCGTTCTGTCGCGGCACAGCCCAGCAACACCAACGATAATCGCTAAAAATGCTGAAAATTCGTTAAGAAGTATTATAGATGACATGGGCAAGCTAATTTACATTAGTAATACACAATTTTGATAAATTACAATGTATTTACAACATAACAATAATTAAAATTACACACCTTTATAATTTCTCCTCTAATGGCGGCTAAAGATAGATACAGACAAAAGAACTCTACTCATTCATATAATGCTACGTCACAGGTTCCTCTCTCTCTCACCTCTCGAGGAAGAAGATAAAGACTGCACATTATGAAGTGCTTTTTACAGTATTGCTGTTAATGAATATCTCTTTGTAATCTTACAACATTATTTTCCTCTGTGGCTATATTTTACATTTTTTCATCGCAGATATCAACTTATTTCGTAATTACATTATGAGTATAGAAATATTACAATCATAAATACATCGAGAATATTATTACAGAAAATATTACAATAATAACCAACGTCCTTTACACAAAATTAAATAATATTTTTTGTTAAGCAATTACAGTACATACGAACTACTTTTTTGTTGGTGTGAACTGTACGTAGTGTTCTCATTACCGTACAGGTTCCTAACAGGCGTGCCACAGTTGTTGTTAAGCATTTGCAAATGTGCGCGCTCGAGTTCGGCAGTTCTGTGTGTCATTTCATTTTATTAATAGTGTGTGTGCCGCCAGGGAACGTTACATTGCCCCCTGGCAGCATTTGGCAAAGAGTTTCTATACTCTGACACAGTGGTGCCAGTAACGTTCTTTACAAATCTGTGTTTTTTATGGAATGGCTCTTTTAATTAGTCCCAGGGTTATATGTGTTCATGGCTCCCCCATTTGGGCGAAGACAGATTGGAAACCTGGGCAAAACTGTGCCGAAGCCCAGCCATCCCAGTTGGTTCATGATTAATCTTGTCTCTTTAACAGTCATTGTTTTGAAATGATTTAGCAGTTTGTCATCAACGGTTACATAACATCACAGTCACATACAGTTCAACGACAGTTTGTTGTGAGTGTTTAACAACTCGTAATTATCATTTTTGCGATATACTGCAAGGCCACTTGTCCTAGGATATATAACTTAGTTTTTTGAAATCATCTAGTACAACGTCACTTTCATAATGTTCTCACTACCTACGTGTTACAAATCCATCTCCTACACTTGTTAGTGTTCATTTCTCTCGTCAATTTACGGGTATACATAATAAGTGTTCAGTGTTTGTCAAAACTCGAGTTCATTGACATGTTATGCAGTTTATGTAAATATTTTGGAAAATGTCAATAATGCTGTTGTCGGTGAGCGGTGCGGAGTGATTGTTGAGCGGCGCTCGGCGCGGCGCGTCTGCTCCGTGTAGGTCACCGCCCCCGGTGTTGACAGCTAAGGCGCGGAGAGGTGTGTGGCTGTCTGGTCTGCTACGGGTTGCTGCGGCCGCTGCATGGCTGAAGTAGCCGGATGCGCGTTGTATATCAGCTCGCCCGTGTGACATCTTCTTGCAGTGCTCCAGCAAACATGCAACAAGTTCACAAACAGTGTACTATCCTTATGGGCATTTTTCCTGCTGTGGGAAAGAACGCACACAGTTATTGCCAGTTATTATTCAGTAGGCCTTCACTAGTCTGGTTTGCACAATGTTTCGTTGTCACAGTAACGCGTTTTATGGGCACACAATATTTTTTCACCATGTCATGACTTGTCACTAGCCACACGGAAGTTTTCACCTTAGAACAAAATGTATCTCTGTAGTCAATGCGCTTTCCTGGCGTCCCTTGACACACAAAGAATATTTTTTTTTTGGTACACTCGCATAGTACAAGTTATAGTTTGACACTAGCTTGGTCTACCGTCTATTATCAGCTCACTGTTTGTCGTGTTAGTTCCTTGTCCACTTGCACACACGGCGATGATACAGTTTCTTATTGCTTGTTCGAAACAACCTCGTGACGTATTGCTGCAGGTTTAACAGTCACTCTCTCTCTGCCACACAATACTGCACTTTTGTTTAAGTTATTTCAGTTACTATGTCCGTTGTGCAATTTTTTGTAACAGCACATTCGTAGCTTCTTTGTTCGCTCTTTACCAAGGTGTGTGATAATTGCGTACATGGTAACAAATATTGAAATTTCGTATTAGTTTGCCCAAAAATCATCTGTATTTATGTTCGAGTAGATTTTATTTGTACATTCCAGCCGGATTCAGGCATATTGCTCAATAACTCCTTCGAAATTATGTCTCACTTTACTTGCAAGGTCCTACTTAACTACAGTGTAGTCTCTGTAGGCTAAAATTGACTTGGACTGTATCAGGCTAGCTCTTTTTACTGGTTCGATCTCCACATCCTTCAATTTGTGCTTAACTTTGCGTTACTTAAATTTGCAATAAGTTTGCCTCCCATGGTGCCCTCGGGTCACTACTGGGTGCATTATTCTCTTTGATAATAGTGGTTTGAAAATAAAGTTCTCAGGGTCTCATATTATTAATATTATTCCAGGTTCGAACCTGTCAATCTGACAGCTACACATACACACACACACACACACACACACACACACATATATATATATATATATATATATATATATATATATATATATATATATATATATATATACTACTGGAAATTGAAATAAGAACTCCGTGAATTCATTGTCCCAGGAAGGGGAAACTTTATTGACACATTCCTGGGGTCAGATACATCACATGATCACACTGACAGAACCACAGGCACATAGACACAGGCAACAGAGCATGCACAATGTCGGCACTAGTACAGTGTATATCCACCTTTCGCAGCAATGCAGGCTGCTATTCTCCCATGGAGACGATCGTAGAGATGCTGGATGTTGTCCTGTGGAACGGCTTGCCATGCCATTTCCACCTGGCGCCTCAGTTGGACCAGCGTTCGTGCTGGACGTGCAGACCGCGTGAGACGACGCTTCATCCAGTCCCAAACATGCTCAATGGGGGTCAGATCCGGAGATCTTGCTGGCCAGGGTAGTTGACTTACTCCTTCTAGAGCACGTTGGGTGGCACGGGATACATGCGGACGTGCATTGTCCTGTTCGAACAGCAAGTTCCCTTGCCGGTCTAGGAATGGTAGAACGATGGGTTCGATGACGGTTTGGATGTACCGTGCATTATTCAGTGTCCCCTCGACGATCACCAGTGGTGTACGGCCAGTGTAGGAGATCGCTCCCCACACCATGATGCCGGGTGTTGGCCCTGTGTGCCTCGGTCGTATGCAGTCCTGATTGTGGCGCTCACCTGCACGGCGCCAAACACGCATATGACCATCATTGGCACCAAGGCAGAAGCGACTCTCATCGCTGAAGACGACACGTCTCCATTCGTCCCTCCATTCACGCCTGTCGCGACACCACTGGAGGCGGGCTGCACGATGTTGGGGCGTGAGCGGAAGACGGCCTAACGGTGTGCGGGACCGTAGCCCAGCTTGATGGAGACGGTTGCGAATGGTCCTCGCCGATACCCCAGGAGCAACAGTGTCCCTAATTTGCTGGGAAGTGGCGGTGCGGTCCCCTACGGCACTGCGTAGGATCCTACGGTCTTGGCGTGCATCCGTGCGTCGCTGCGGTCCGGTCCCAGGTCGACGGGCACGTGCACCTTCCGCCGACCACTTGCGACAACATCGATGTACTGTGGAGACCTCACGCCCCACGTGTTGAGCAATTCGGCGGTACGTCCACCCGGCCTCCCGCATGCCCACTATACGCCCTCGCTCAAAGTCCGTCAACTGCACATACGGTTCACGTCCACGCTGTCGCGGCATGCTACCAGTGTTAAAGACTGCGATGGAGCTCCGTATGCTACGGCAAACTGGCTGACACTGACGGCGGCGGTGCACAAATGCTGCGCAGCTAGCGCCATTCGACGGCCAACACCGCGGTTCCTGGTGTGTCCGCTGTGCCGTGCGTGTGATCATTGCTTGTACAGCCCTCTCGCAGTGTCCGGAGCAAGTATGGTGGGTCTGACACACCGGTGTCAATGTGTTCTTTTTTCCATTTCCAGGAGTATATATATATATATATATATATATATATATATATATATATATATATATAGTAGAAAAGACTGTACCAAGTAACATTTCAAGTTTGACACACATATCGAATATTACGCAGTACACAAACTAATCACTACTAAAATGTTCCTCCTGACTGATCTCTGTCACAATTTAACACTACAAATAATTGCACTAATCAGGTTATCTGTGCAGACATTTAGAGCATGTTTAAGCTAACACTAATCAAAAAGAAGACATAACACAAATAGTCATAAACAAAAGAGAAAGTCAATCATATTCTTATAACTAAATACTTCTACACTAGTACATTATCTCTACAGATAACACATCATTAATGTTCATTCATTTCCAAAAGAATGGTGTACCTTTTTACACATAACACATAGGACTATTAGTCATTTACTGTAGGAATATTTTCACATCCTTAGGCGGTTACAGTCCCCGTACTCTCCTTGACTGGGGATCTGCTAAGAGATAGCTACTATTTCCTTCTTGGACCAAGGAATGGAGTATGAGGCTTGACAGTAGGTTTTGTGAGGGTTCACCTCGATGCTGTATTGATATCCCTTAACAATTCCTGGGCGTTCTGAAAATTCATCTGCATAGTCAGATAATAACTGTACCAAATCCTGCTGTTGCACTGAGTTCAAATTTTCGGACTGTGATACTTTGTTCACAAGTGCGTCCACATTTGCTTTTAATTGATCACCTTGTATGTCTGGATAATAGAGGTTTTGTCCTAGAGAATGATGGTCTAAATGTAGCATCCACTGATTCCTACATTTTATGTTAATAGCATTACAATTAGGCACAGGTACCTCTTCAGATCTGAGCATGGACAATTCTATCATCCTACCCGTGTTCATCAAACTTAATTTTCCCCGAGAAAGGTCGATTACAGCGTCCCTTTCTCTCAAAAAATCTACCCCCCAAAATGCAGGCTACCTTTAAACTCTTTACTACCAGGAATGAGCACGCTATGGCTTCTCCCCCTATATACATCTCTACCCGCACTTGGAGTTTAATTATTTGTCGCTGTGCACTGATGGCTCCAGTGACTTTGCAACTGTTCACAGGAAAAGTCAGCATACGCTTTTCTTTCCCCAGTACTCTGAATAAGTCCATACTCATGACACTGACCGTAGCACCTGTATCTACGATTGCTTGCACATCAATATCGTTAATTTTAGTCTCTATTATCGCTTGTACTTTGTCTTTGTGCTCCTTTATGCACGTGGAGTGGTTCAGTTATTAATTCATGTCCCATCTGTACCCCGTCATTATATCTGAGGATACAGATTTCCAATGTTTTGTTCTGTGTCGGGCTGCTCTCACTCCAAACCTCAGCCGAAGACGGAGAGCGGATCTCGGCTGAATCTAGTTTGTTGGATTATTACTGGTGGATGGGTGTGGCTGCTCTGTGTCGCTGATCTCCACTATGTGTAAGTTGTGTTGCGTCGGCCGCCACGGTTGCGCAATTGGACATCTAAGTGAAAGCTGTAAGTTGTGAGAAAGGACTCACAATGAATTGATAAAGTGGAAGTCATGGGGAATGAAGAAGAACTCACTCAGTTGTCCATAAACATAATGAAAGAAATGAAAATGCAGTCCGCAAGAGACGCTCCACGGCACACTGCTGTCTATGGTGCACTGCCCTCTTTACTGTTCTCTTTCAATAACTTTTACACGTGTATGGTGTAGCTGGTAGACGTATTAGTGCTCAGTAGTAAGTACAAAATAGTAATCTATAAATAAGTGTTGAGTCAGTGGTGTACTTGGCAAGGGTCGTTTCTGAAAGCAAATGATACACAATTTATATTGTGATAAATGTGTACTACACTCCTGGAAATGGAAAAAAGAACACACTGACACCGGTGTGTCAGACCCACCATACTTGCTCCGGACACTGCGAGAGGGCTGTACAAGCAATGATCACATGCACGGCACAGCGGACACACCAGGAACCGCGGTGTTGGCCGTCGAATGGCGCTAGCTGCGCAGCATTTGTGCACCGCCGCCGTCAGTGTCAGCCAGTTTGCCGTGGCATACGGAGCTCCATCGCAGTCTTTAACACTGGTAGCATGCCGCGACAGCGTGGACGTGAACCGTATGTGCAGTTGACGGACTTTGAGCGAGGGCGTATAGTGGGCATGCGGGAGGCCGGGTGGACGTACCGCCGAATTGCTCAACACGTGGGGCGTGAGGTCTCCACAGTACATCGATGTTGTCGCCAGTGGTCGGCGGAAGGTGCACGTGCCCGTCGACCTGGGACCGGACCGCAGGGACGCACGGATGCACGCCAACACCGTAGGATCCTACGCAGTGCCGTAGGGGACCGCACCGCCACTTCCCAGCAAATTAGGGACACTGTTGCTCCTGGGGTATCGGCGAGGACCATTCGCAACCGTCTCCATGAAGCTGGGCTACGGTCCCGCACACCGTTAGGCCGTCTTCCGCTCACGCCCCAACATCGTGCAGCCTGCCTCCAGTGGTGTCGCGACAGGCGTGAATGGAGGGACGAATGGAGACGTGTCGTCTTCAGCGATGAGAGTCGCTTCTGCCTTGGTGCCAATGATGGTCGTATGCGTGTTTGGCGCCGTGCAGGTGAGCGCCACAATCAGGACTGCATACGACCGAGGCACACAGGGCCAACACCCGGCATCATGGTGTGGGGAGCGATCTCCTACACTGGCCGTACACCACTGGTGATCGTCGAGGGGACACTGAATAGTGCACGGTACATCCAAACCGTCATCGAACCCATCGTTCTACCATTCCTAGACCGGCAAGGGAACTTGCTGTTCGAACAGGACAATGCACGTCCGCATGTATCCCGTGCCACCCAACGTGCTCTAGAAGGTGTAAGTCAACTACCCTGGCCAGCAAGATCTCCGGATCTGTCCCCCATTGAGCATGTTTGGGACTGGATGAAGCGTCGTCTCACGCGGTCTGCACGTCCAGCACGAACGCTGGTCCAACTGAGGCGCCAGGTGGAAATGGCATGGCAAGCCGTTCCACAGGACTACATCCAGCATCTCTACGATCGTCTCCATGGGAGAATAGCAGCCTGCATTGCTGCGAAAGGTGGATATACACTGTACTAGTGCCGACATTGTGCACGCTCTGTTGCCTGTGTCTATGTGCCTGTGGTTCTGTCAGTGTGATCATGTGATGTATCTGACCCCAGGAATGTGTCAATAAAGTTTCCCCTTCCTGAGACAATGAATTCATGGTGTTCTTATTTCAATTTCCAGGAGTGTATATGGGTACCAAATTTTGAATTAAAACGGAAAATGTGTTGCAGAATAGGTATTTCCTTTATGTGTTGGTGTAAGGTAAACTTTGTTTTCCAATGTGTAGTATCCTGATGGAAAACCTATAATTTTTTTGAAGTATATTATGAGTTCATCCTTTTAGGACGATTCAGCGAAATGTGGTCCGTATGTGATGCTACAGTGTGGGACTCTTTAGTGGGACTTGTGAAATCCATTTCTTGTTGCAGATAATATGGCTCTGAGCACTATGGGACTTAACATCTGAGGTCACCAGTCCCCTCGAACAGAACTACTTAAACCTAACTAACCTAAGGAGATCACACACATCCATGCCCGAGGCAGGATTCGAACCTGCGACCGTAGCAGTCGCTCGGTTCCGGTTTGAAACGCCTAGAACCGCTCTGCCACCGGTGCCGGCAGTCCGGCAGTTACGTAACACGGCAAAATTTTTGTTAGAGATTGTTGTTAATGTTAGTAAAAACAATGTAACGTTGTGCAGTATTAATGAAAATGCTCTACTGGGAGAAGTAAAAGCTGTACTTCTCTGAGAAGCGACAGGCCCCGTCGGGCAGCGTGGGTGGGGTGGGGGGGGGGGGGCAAAGTGGCGACAGGATTCGATTTCCGTAGCGCACCCCTGCTCAGCAGCCAACTGCATGCAAAGCAGTAGAGAATCTGTGATCTGGTGACGTCACGCACAGTTTTGTATATAAGAGGCTTGTTGCGGGACATTGTAAGTAGGAAAGCATTAATGTTTAAACGATCACACTACGTCACACACATGTGCCACGTCAAAGTCCACAAATGCTCATGTAAAACGCATAATGTCGTCATTCCATCACTGCATGTACGTCTGGGTCCCACGTGTTCAATTGACGAGACACCTTCGTTGAGCAAAGAAGAATTTGACAAGACTCTTTGACGTAAACATCTGTCAGAGAAACGTACTCATAGCTTTCTGCATGAAGACTGGATGGGCACGATAGCGGAGGAGCATACGACCTAGCTATGCGCCAGAATGGCTGGAAGGTGCATCACGCGATTGAGTCCACCTCAACAATATGCTGTGTGTGTTGGAATTGTTTACCATCTTGCACCACACAAGATACGTAGGCCATCACGGTAAATAGTCACATCATTCCTCCATTTTTTTCAGTCTTATTGACTAACTACGATCATGTTAACAACTTCAGTTCCTCTCCTTCCTTTGTTGTTGTTTCCTGTTTCTCCAGTATTCCCTCATTATCTCCCAATGAAGTATCTTCCTTTCTTCTGTCCATGATGTTCCCGATTTTTTATTTCTTCTCCTTTGAAAGCCTTCCAAATTTAGTATTTTATTTTTAAAATGGTTTCTTTCTGCTAATTCTGATTCCTCGATGTTCTTTCTGTTTAGGTCTTTCCTTACCTCTGTAATCCATGCTATTATCGACTTCTTCTTCCAGAAATATAGGAGTATTTGTTTTGTTGGTCTATTTCCAACTATTAGGTAGAGATGTCCAAAAAAGGTTAATCTGCGTTTGGCCATTACAGCAGAGATTTTCTCTGCATTTTTATAGATCTGCTCATTACTGAATTTTTATTGCACCCATCATTTTTTCCATCTTACAGTTCATCGTTAAGCATTCAGATCCAAATAAACATTCTGGTCGCACCACAGTGGTGTAGTGTCTTAGTTCTGTTTTTTCTAGCTATACATTTATTGTTGTAAATATTTTTGGTCAAACCATATGCTCTTTCCGTTTTGTTAATTCTTACACCTATTGCTGATTTTTCTAGTCCATTCTGTTGTATAGTCTCTCCAAAATATTTAAATTTATTTACTTACACTATTTTATCTATTTGTGTTTCTATGAATTTGGCGCATTTTTTATATTTGTCTTGTATTTTGTTTTGTCAGCTGAAACTTTTAGACCAGTTCTGTTTGCTATTTTTTTCAGAAGGTTGATCTGAATAACTGCTTCTGTCAGGTTTTCTGAAATTATTGCTAAATCATCCGCAAAAGCCAAGCAGTTTACCTTAGTTCCATTTGTTTTCCTTCCCAGACTTACTGGTTCAATTTTGTGATTTTTTAGCTCCGAATTCCAGATACTTACAATTTTTTCTAGAACACAATAAAACAGTAAAAGTGATAAACCATCACCTTGCCTAACACCAGTTTTTATTTCAAATGGCAGAGATACTTCTCCCATAAATTTGACTTTAGAGATTGTACCTGTTAGTGTTTCACGAATTATATTTGCTAATTTTGATTTAACACCAAACTCTCTAATAACCTTATCTATTGTTTCTCTGTGTATACAATCAAATGCTTTCTTGAAGTCAATAAATGACACTGTTATTGGTTTCCTGGTTAACATTCTATGGCGAATTATTGACTATAACCTAAACATTTCTTATGCACAGGATCTTGCCTTTCGAAAACCACCCTGATATTCCGCCAGTTGTTTGTCTAAAGTATGTACCACTCTGTGTAAGAGTATTTTTAATAATATTTTGTATGCCACTGGCAGAAGTTACACTGCTCTGTAATTATTGATAGTTTGTTTGTCTTCATGTTTATGTAACGGTTGGATTAATGCTGTTTTCCATTCCACTGGAATTTTTTCTGTTTTCCATATGTTCTCAAGAAGCAGTTGCAGATCCTTTATGAGTTTTGGTTCTGACCACTTCACCCTAATTCTGCTGTAGTGAAGTCTTCACCACTTGCTTTATTGTTACTGAGTGTTTTGATGGTTTCATGAATTTCTAACTCTGTTGGTGGGAAATCATCCTCTAGATTTTGAGGTGTCACTGGAAATTCAAATTTATCTGTTGAAACTGGATAGTTTAACAGCTTTCCAAAAAATTTTGTTAAATTTCACAATTTTCTTTATTATTTAATCCCATTTTGCCATTTTTATCTTTGAAACAAATAGTTGGTGCCTGATATCCTTGAAGTATGTGTTTAAATGTTTGGTAGAAATTTCTAGTATTATTTTTGGTGAAAGTTTCTTCTATTTCAATAAGCTGAGAATTTTCAAAGCTTCTTTTGAGTTTCCGGATTATTTTTGTTCTTTCTTTTCTTTGTTGTCTGAATTGTTCAGGGACCTCCTCTTTTTTCGTACTTCTCCATTTTTGAGTTCTTTGTATCACTGCTTCTTCACACTCCTCATTCCACCATGCCTTCCTTTTATTCTTGGCCAATCTGAACGTTTCCTCTGCTGCTTGAGTTATTTGCATCTGGATTTCACTCTAATCACCTTCTTCACTTGTATCAATTACTTCTCTAAATTTTTCAACATTTTCCTTTGTAATATTGCCTGTAGTGGTGTTGTTTCCGATCACTTTTTTAGTTGCTTTTTTGCATTAGATGGGAGAAATTTTATTTTAATCTTAGAGAGATAATGATCCGAGTAGAATTCCCCATTTCTGACTATTTTAACATTCATAATTTCCGTGATAAACCTTTTAGATATCGCTATCTGATCCAGTCGAAATTCTCCTAGGTTTGATTTGGATGTCTCCAAGTTTATGCTTTTCTTGGTAGTTTGCGGAAATGTGTGGACATGAGTTTTAACTGGAACATTTCACACATACCGATCAGTCTTTCACGATATAACTACGTTTCTATGACGTTATACATGGGGTTTTTTGTGCCATTGCAGCGTTAGTGTCGATCTTCGCAGCACAATCATGACGAATATTGTTAATAAATGCGTCCTACTCCCTTGCAGTTGTTAAACTTTAAATGTAGAGCGCCGCGCACGGCTCAAAGAATCTGCCTCTGAGGCACGCATCAGCCACGCAATGCGACGTTGATTACGTCATCGTTACGGACGAGACTTCAGCAGGCCGGCTAGAATCCCATCTTAAATGTGTTAACCAGTCGTCCACCGACACAGGTAACTGTAAATTCAGTAGCAAAGATAATATTAATGAGAGTAAAGATTGCGAACGTCGTAAATATTTACAGCGATCAGTAAACAGTTAACTTACTTGTGGCAGAAACGTCAAAGTGTGAGGACATCAACACGCATATCAACACTCCCTGGTGCAAGGTGGTGTAAGTCTTAACGCTTGGAGCATAAACGAAACAAAAAGCTAGCTTAAAACTAACTTGCCTCGTAGATTTCAGCAGCAAACACCTGACGTGGACATAAAGTTGTTAAACTAAACCTCCTGTCCTCACACTAACAGGTGTAGGCATGTCAGTGCCGGTATGCTACCGCACTGGGAGCTCTACCCAGTGGTAGCATTTGAAGTCCGTCGCGATTGTAACATCAGAGCAACGTCACACGAGGACGAACGGCGCCGACTCGGCGGTACGTCAGTGCAGATTTCGGCCTCGTTCCACAGTTACGTCCACTCACTGTCGGTGGTGCTGAGTGGTCGTACGTTCTGTATAGGGGAGTTCCCTGGAACAGTCAAGCCACGGAACAACAGAGAGAGCACATATTTACATGAGCAGACTTTGGGGAGTCTAATGTATACGAGTTACGCAACACAGCATGAGTTAGAATGTCGACTAAGGAGGCAGTCGTAGGTTTACCTGTTCTGTGAGACATTGCGGAGCAATCTGCTAGAGTATTTCGACAAACTCTCCCCCTCTTGGAAGGAACCATAGCTCAACTCAACGACGCTTGCTGTGCATCGACGGAGGTGGAGATGTATAATTCAACTATACCAGATGTGGGCGTAGGAACTACGGTCTTATTTATGTATGTTTGTATCTCCAGCTATATGTGAGAGTATAAAAAGTTTGGAGCCACACATTTGTTATCTTATTCTTCTATAAAATCCCCTGCACCCTAATGTAGGCGAACAGTTACCACCATGACCGAGAGGACGTCATAAACTCAACGAAAGGGTCTTGTAGTAGGCGACTGGTCCTTCAGTGGTGATGCTGGAAGCCGTAAGGAGAACGCAAACGGCCCATTACTTCCCAGTAACATAGTGCTTTATTTATCAGGTCTTCAGTTGCGGGAACGCTAATCTTCTAATACTGTTAACACATCCTGAGGGTGTCTCCTTCGAGCATGCATATATTTTTGCACGAAATTTTGGTATTGCACTGAAGGAATAATATACCAGACGTTCAGGAAAAGCAGTAATATTACACCGTCTGAATAAGCAAAGCCAATTAGTGAATCCGCGTTTGACGACATGGCAGAGGAAAATCAGGATGATATCCAAGGACATTTCTGCTTTGGCAGCCATATTTTATTTCAGCCAAACAATACTCAAGGATACAGGTGCAAATGGACTGGAATAATGCAGACCTTATTGTCGCTTTCAAACAACACAATATGAATATAAACCGTATTTACCAAGCAGCCGTAGGAGCCGAATTGTCATTCAGTGAATTCGTCACCACATGTGTAGGCAGCTGGGGTTGTAGATAATAACAGGAAATTCAGTGAGAGCTGATACAGACGAAAATTCATGAGAGTGCGCGCAAAAGACAGTGTATCGAAACGTGACTGTATCAGTATATTGCGGACTATGGACAAATCTGGGCGTGTTGTACACTGGTTTTGAGGGTGAAAAGCACATACGTCTACATGCTGACAGAAAAATGGAAGCAGTCAGCGCTAAGTTAATGGAAATGGAAATTACCATTGAGTCAGTGGCTAGACGTGGCGTGGAGTTGAATTCTAGAGTACAGAAACGCGAGCTACGTGTCAAAGAGAAAACTGAAGAAGTCAACGCGAAACTAACATATACACGTGCGTGTGCCAAGGCGATAGCTAAAACTCCTGACTGCCATCATCAGCAATAATCTTAGAGTTGTGTGACATCTCAGACACAGGAATGGTTTGGCATACAGCAGCAAGTCATCAACAACGCGTAAAGTTATTGAAGTGCGTAAGGTTATTCGATGAAATTAGGATTGTTGAAGTTACGACAGCTGCAACTGGATCCATCTCTCGCTGACACGAGATACTTAAGAAAGCAACCTCGTTAGAGGCACTTTAGAATTTGATTCAAATAGGTGAGAGAAATTGTTGACTGCTTAAGTGAAAGCGTGGTTTGTCTCTTTGGACTCTGGTCGTGGATTAAGCGTTTACGTGCGCGACCTTTGTCCAGGGGGCCTGTGTAGGCACTCTCCCATTTTTGTCAGTTATAGGCGACGTATTTTACTCATCCTTTACTATTTTCTTTATAAACAAAATGAAATGTTTAAGTTCAGTATTATTTCAATACAAAGAGGTGTCGCAGACTGTTTGGTCTACGCAAGCCACTACAAGGTGTTGTCAGCTCTCTTGTGTTTCTCGCTTGCTGCTCTTATTGCTCGCTCTTGTTGCTAATTTACGGTTACTGGTTTGATTTCTGGCGTTTTCATTGAGAATGCAGTAAAAGTTTTATTTATCTGTGCTGTATAAAGAAAGTATTGCAAATACAAAAGAGTTTATTTTAAACAGTGTACTTCCTTTAACAAAAGACCTCCCCGCGATAAGTCGGCGTTAATTACATCCTAGGAAATAATTACTTCTCAAAGTTCAAACTATGGAGGAGAAATATTAATTAACTGTTTATTAAAGGAAAATTCATTAACAACTAACTTTCAACTAAATAGGCTGTAGGAGTTTAAAAAGTGATTGTATTCAGAATTTTTTAGTGTGAACAGTTTGCTACGAACCTCAAAGATATTAATGGTGACAGTCGGATGTTAACTTTAAAGTTCAATACGACGCAGATAACAAAATCTCAGCCCAAATGTTACGTGAGCTAACCGGAACTTTTTCTGATAGTTAAATCATGTTTCAGGGCCTTGCACGTCAGAAAAGACTATAGAGTTTAAAATCATAAAATTATTTAACTGACTCTTGACGCAGGCCATCCTGAATAATCGACTCAGTCCGTTATACACGGTGGTCCATTGATAGTGACCGGGCCAAATATCTCACGAAATAAGCATCAAACGAAAAAACTACAAAGAACGAAACTCGTTTAGCTTGAAGAGGTAAACCACATGGCGCTATGGTTGGCCCGCTAGATGGCGCTGCCATAGGTCAAACGGATACCAGCTGCGTGTTTTAAATAGGAACCCCCATTTTTATTACATATTAGTGTAGTACGTAAAGAAAAATGAATGTTTTAATTGGACCACTTTTTTTGCTTTGTGATAGATGGCGCTGTAATAGTCACAAACGTATGAGTACGTGGTATCAGTAACATTCCGCCAATGCGGACGGTATTTGCTTCGTGATACATTACCCGTGATAAAATGGACCGTTTACCAATTGCGGAAAAGGTCGATATCGTGTTGATGTATGGCTGTTGTCATTAAAATGCCCAACGGGCGTGTGCTATGTATGCTGCTCGGTATCCTGGACGACATCATCCAAGTGTCCGGACCGTTCGCCGGATAGTTACGTTATTTAAGGAAACAGGAAGTGTTCAGCCACATGTGAAACGTCAACCACGATCTGCAACAAATCACGATGCCCAAGTAGATGTTTTAGCTGCTGTCGCGGCTAATCCGCACATTAGTAGCAGACAAACTGCGCGAGAATCTGGAATCTCAAAATCGTCAGTGTTGAGAATGCTACATCAACATCGATTGCTCCCGTACCATATTTCTATGCTACTGGAATTGCATGGTGACGACTTTGAACGTCGTGTACAGTTCTGCCACTGGGCACAAGAGAAATTACGGGACGATGACAAATTTTTTGCACGCGTTCTATTTAGCGACGAAGCGTCGTTCGCTAACAGCGGTAACGTAAACCGGCATAATATGCACTATTGGGCAACGGAAAATCCACGATGGCTGCGACAAGTGGAACATCAGCGACCTTGGCTGGTTAATGTATGGTGCGGCATTGTGGCAATCTAAATGGTGTAATGTATGCTGATTTGCTCCGTAATGTTCTACCGATGTTACTACAGGATGTTTCACTGCATGACAGAATGGCGATGTACTTCCAACATGATGGATGTCCGGCACGTAGCTCGCGTGCGGTCGAAGCGGTATTGAATAGGATATTTCATGACAGGTGGATTGGTCATCGAAGCACCTTCATCGGATCTGACGTCCCCGGATTTCTTTCTGTGGGGAAAGTTGAAGGGTATTTGCTATAGTGATTCACCGTCAACGCCTGACAACATGCATCAGCGCATTGTCAGTGCGTGTGCGAACATTACGGAAGGCGTACTAATCGCTGTTGAGAGGAATGTCGTTACACGTATTGGCAAATGCATTGAGGTTCACGGACATCATTTTGAGCATTTATTGCATTAATGTGGTATTTACAGGTAATCACGCTGTAGCAGCATGCGTTCTCAGATATGATATGTTCACAAAGGTACATGTATCAAATTGGAACAACGGAAATAAAATGTTCAAACGTACCTACATTCTGTATTTTAATTTAAAAAACCTACCTGTTACCAGCTGTTCGTCTAAAATTGTGAGCCATATGTTTGTGACTATTATAGCGCCATCTATCACAAAGCGAAAAAAGTGGTCCAACTAAAACATTCATATTTCTTTACGTAGTACACGAATATGTAGTAAAAATGGGGGTTCCTATTTAAAAAAAAAACCAGTTGATATCCGTTTGACCTATGGCAGCGCCATTTAGGGGGCCAACCATAGCGCCATCTGGTTTCCCCCTTCAAGGTAGACGAGTTTCGTTCTTTGTAGTTTTTTTGTTTGGTCCTTATTTCGTGAGATATTTGGCCCGGTCACGATCAATGGTCCATCCTGTATAGCGTGTGGATGAACAGTGCATTAGTACCTATGCCACGCAGTGCGTATTAAAAACTATTAAAACTACATATAATAACGAAGTGTGTTCCTCGGGGCCAAGTAGTATCTTGTCAATGTTTAATACGACGAAAAGAACGGCCGAAATACCAAGAAACAAAGGAAAATTCCGACAAACAAATTGAAAGTCTTACTAACATGTGTGACAGGACGGAATGGCGCCCGTAATGAGCGTAACGGGCAGCGTGCAGTCCGCCGGCAGCGCGCGGACGGGTCGAGTGTTTGGGCGTGCGGGGGGGCGTGGCCAGGGCGGTCCGCTGTGTCCGGATGGCGTACTGGTCGGAGCGCCAGGCTGGTAAGCAATAGACCTGGGTTCGACCCCCAGTCTGGCACATATTTTCCACTTTCTCCATTGACTGAAATCAATGCCGACTCGCAGCCAGTGTCTGTAATTCATTTGTGACTTAATTCATAGTGGTTGATGGCTCAAAGCCGGCCAGAGTGGCCGTGCGGTTCTAGGCGCTCCAGTCGGGAGCCGCACTGCTGCTACGGTCGCAGGTTCGAATCCTGCCTCGGGCATGGGTGTGCGTGATGTCCTTAGGTTAGTTAGGTTTAAGTAGTTCTAAGTTCTAGGGGACTGATGACCACAGCAGTTGAGTCCCATAGTGCTCAGAGCCATTTGAACCATTTTTTTTTATGGATCAAAACGGTGTTGTCCTGTAGGAGATATCAGATGGAACAGACGCCACGAACTTAAAATTTAAAAATTTTCAGTGATTCTGGTTTCGGCCGTCGGCGATATCTGTCATCGAGTACGGGGCCTCACTTTCTCCACGATAAGCCACACATTCTTTGCATATAAGCATTATTATATAAGTATATTACTATGTGAGTATATTACTATGTAAGTATGTTATTATGTAAGTAAGAGCATAACTTAACCATAGCTAACACTTGGTTCAAGAATCGTGAAAGAAGGTTGTATACATGGAAGAAGCCTGGAGATACTAGAAGGTATCAGATAGATTATATAATGGTAAGACAGTGACTCAGGAAACAGGTTTTACATTGTAAGACATTTCCAGGGGCAGATGTGGAATCTGACCACAATCTATTGGTTATGAACTTTAGATTAAAACTCAGCAAATTGCAAAAAGGTGTGAATATGAGGAGATGGGACCTGGATAAACTGAAAGAACCAGAGGCTGTAGAGAGCTTCAGGGAGAGCATTAGGGAACGATTGATAAGAATGGGGGAAAGAAATACAGTAGAAGAAGAATGGGTAGCTTTGAGAGACGAAATAGTCAAGGTAGCAGAGGATCAAGTAGGTAAAAAGACGAGGGCTAACAGAAATCCTTTGTTAACAGAAGAGATATTGAATTTAACTGATGAAAGTAGAAAATATAAAAATGCAGTAAATGAAGCAGACAAAGAGGAATACAAACGTCTCAAAAATGAGATCGACAGGAAGTGAAAAATGTCTAAGCAGGGATGGCTAGAGGACAAATGTAACGATGTAGAGGCACATATCACTAGAGGTAAGATAGATACTGCCTACAGGAAAAATAAAGACATTTGGAGAAAAGAGAACCACTTGCATGAATATCAAGAGCTCAGATGGAAACCCAGTTCTGAACAAAGAAGGGAAAGCAGAAAGGTGGAAGGAGTATATAGAGGGTGTATACAAGGGCGATGTTCTTGAGGACAATATTGTAGAAACGGAAGAGAATGTAGATGAGGATGAAATAGGAAATATGATACTGCGTGAAGAGTTTGACAGAGCACTGAAAGACCTAACTCGAAACAAGGCCCCGGGAGAAGACAACATTCCATTAGAACTACTGATAGCCTTGGGAGAGCCAGTCCTGACAAAACTCTACCATCTGGTGAGCAAGATGTATGTGACAGGCGAAATACCCTCAGACTTCAAGAAGAATATAATAATTCTAATCCCAAAGAAAGCAGGTGTTGAGAGATGTGAAAATTACCGAATTATCAGTTTAGTATGCCACAGCTGCAGAATACTAACACGAATTCTTTACAGACGAATGGAAAAGCTGGTAGAAGCCGACCTCGGGGAAGATCAGTTTGGATTCCGTAGAAATATTGGAACACGTGAGGCAATACTGACCCTATGACTTATCTTAGAAAATAGATTAAGGAAAGGCAAACCTATGTTTCTAGCATTTGTAGACTTAGAAAAAGCTTTTGACAACGTTGACTGGAATACTCTCTTTCAAATTCGGAAGGTGGCAGGGGTAAAATACAGGGAGCGAAAGGCTATTTACAATTTGTACAGAAACCAGATGGTAGTTATAAGAGTCGAGGGACATGAAAGGGAAGTAGTGGTTGGGAAGGGAGTGAGACAGGGTTGTAGTCTCTCCCAGATGTTATTCAATCTGTATATTGAGCAAGCAGTATAGGAAACAAAAGAAAAATTCTGAGTAGGTATTAAAATCCATGGAGAAGAAATAAAAACTTTGAGGTTTCCCGATGACATTGTAATTCTATTAGAGACAGCAAAGGACCTGGAAGAGCAGGTTAACGGCATGGACAGTGTCTTGAATGGAGGATACAAGATGAACATCAACAAAAGCAAAACGAGGATAATGGAATGTAGTCTAATTAAGTCGGGTGATGCTGAGGGAGTTGGATTAGGAAATCGGACACTTAAAGTAGTAAAGGAGTTTTGCTATTTGGGGAGCAAAATAACTGATGATGGTCGAAGTAGAGAGGATATGAAATGTAGACTGGCAATGGCAAGGAAAGCGTTTCTGAAGAAGAGAAATTTGTTAACAGCGAGTATAGATTTAAGTGTCAGGAAGTCGTTTCAGAAAGTATTTGTATGGAGTGTAGCCATGTATGGAAGTGAAACATGGACGGTAAATAGTTTGGACAAGAAGAGAATAGAAGCTTTCGAAATGTGGTGCTACAGAAGAATGCTGAAGATTAGATGGGTAGATTACATCACTAGAGGAGGTATTGAATAGGATTGGGGAGAAGAGAAGTTTGTGGCACAACTTGACCAGAAGAAGGGATCGGCTGGTAGGACATATTCTGAGGCATCAAGGGATTACCAATTTAGTACTGGAGGGCAGCGTGGAGGGTAAAAATCGTAGGGGGAGACCAAGAGATGAATACACTAAGCAGATTCAGAAGGATGTAGGTTGCAGTAGGTACTGGGAGATGAAGGAGCTTGCACAGGATAGAATAGCATGGAGAGCTGCATCAAACCAGTCTCAGGACTGAAGACCACAACAACAACAACAACAACAACAACAACATAAATACTATAGAAATGTGGAAAGATTTTCAAAGCTTTTCGCTTGCGATGAACTGCAGTGGTAAATATCCGTGCAGACAAATTAAAATCGATGCCGTCTCTCTGAAATGAAACAAAAGACACTAGACTGGACTGGTTTCGTTTCTTCCAAGATATCGGATTATGTGAATTTTCTTCCATTAGTTCTGCCGATGGTTGGACGTAGACACGGCTTTCCAGCAGAGTCATTCATACTACGCTATTAAAATATGAAGCCATACAAGTATGGAGTTTGCTTTACGCTGTTAAAACTCAATGCAATTCTTCCTTTAGTGGGACTTGTGAAATCCATTTCTTGTTGCAGATAATATGGCTCTGAGCACTATGGGACTCAACTGCTGAGGTCATAAGTCCCCTAGAACTTAGAACTACTTAAACCTAACTAACCTAAGGACATCACACACATCCATACCCGAGGCAGGATTCGAACCTGCGACCGTAGCGGTCACGCGGTTCCAGACTGTAGCGCTAGAACCGCTCGACCACTCCGGCCGGCCTGCAGATAATAGCCGACTACATTCCACCTTGCGAACTCACCTAGTTGTACATCCCACTCACAGTCTCCCAAAAACACGGCCGACAGTTTTCTCGTTGTACCCACCTTCGCAGCTGGCGTGTGTAGACTGTAGGAGTCTATACGATTTTCTTCATAGTTTCGAACTCGTTTTGGATCTGTTCGCGGAAATTTTTTTCCTAACGAATCTTTTGTAAGCCATTTCTTTCACGGGTTAATTAAGTTTGCTTCCATTTTTTCGACTCACCGTGATAGCTGTTTTCCCCGCAGGTTGTTTTATATCGTCCCTCCATCTCAGGTTTACCTAGACGGTTACTCCAGGCTACAGATGAAACTTACGACAGCGTGCTGAACAGTGGTCAGTCGGCGAACGGGGGGAGGGGGGGGGGTGCCGTCTGCGTCAGTGTCGTTACTGCCGGCGGGCGACACGTCGGCTTTGCCGCCAACACAGCTCGCTCAGAGTCGCATGAGACTGACTATCTGACTCGCCAGTTCACTTAATAACTGTCTGAAAGAATACACATACATCGAAAATTTCAAATAAATTGTTTATACGATTTTCCTATTTCTTATCCATTCGTAATTGACGTCCTTTGTGCTAGTCGCTAATTTCGTTCATTTGTGTTTGTTCGATGTTGAGAAGAAATCACAGGAGAAAGAGGGAGGGTGGGACTCGTTTGGACGCCAGCAAGTAGCGTAGCGTTGTCCCGCTGGAACGTCGTATCGCGGTGACGGTGCAGGAACAGACCCTGAAAGGGCGTTATTTGGGCACTCACTTAAAAATTCCCGCATCTTGCCCCGAACTGGTATTTTCCGGAACTGATACGATTTCCCGTAGCACAAGAAAGCAGTGTATTTTCTACACCCCCTGTCTAACTCCACCTGCCAGAAACTCATTCTCAAATCAACTGAGCTGAGAACTCTGATCCCGTGGAACTTTTGTAGCAATTCGTCAAGTGTCAGCGGCCGATCTGTCTCTGGCTCTATTATCTTATTAATCCTTCTTGCGTCCAAAACTAATCTAATTGACCCATCCTTTTTTTCAACACAAACTAAAGGACTGTTGTACGGACTGGATGCTGGTTCGATAATCCCTTGTTGTAGCATGCTTTCGATCTCAGCTTCCACTCTTTCTTTGTACACAACAGGTATCGGGTACACTTGGGCCCTAAACTGTTTATGTGGCTTGACCTTGAATCTATACACAAAATTTCTTATTGTGCCCGCAGCATGTTTAAATACCTTTCTATTCTCGTATAAAATTTTCTGCAATTCCCCGTAGACCGTGGTCCCTCGTAAATGCCAGATTTTCTCCCTGATCTCCTCCTCCAAACATTTATGAATTTCCTTCTTCTCTTGTTCGAACCCCGTATTCTGTGCCTGTTTACCGGACTTTACCGCCAGACATAATGCTAAGTGTGCGTTATCTTTACCATGTAAGCAATCGTCGAATCTTAATGTAATTTCCTCCGAATCTCGTTTCAACTCCATCGAACCATTTCTCATGTTAACGACTGCTTTATATTGGTTCAAAAAATTAACCCCTAATATCCCTTCAACAGTTAGAGATGACACAATCATGAACACTGTACTAAACCTCTTCGCCTGGCACACGAAGTCTACCTGCGCTTGTAACTTCACCTCAATTCCCTTTCCTGTAATTGCCCCTCTCACTGTTGTCCTTTGCAATGGCAACGTTGGCCATGGTTTCGTAAGGCTACAACACTTGAACACATCTTCCCTCAAAACACTCATTACACTGCCTGTGTCGATGACACAAGGTACGATTATATTATTTATTTCTACGCTAATTATTGGGTGGACTTCACTCCCCACATCTCCTACCTCCTCTAACAGATTCTCCCTTAGTTTTCCGTAATCGATATACCTAATATTTACATCATTAATAGTCCTGGTTTGTACCCGTCTATCAAGTAGTCACCTTCTTGTCCCTCCGTCATTGTGACAATGATTGTCCTGTCGTGAACCCAATAATTGCCTATCCTCTCTTCGCCCATCATTTTCATTTTCCCTTCTTCCATCTCTGTCCCATCTTCTATCTTCCCGGTTTGCTGGTCGATATCCCCATGAATTCTGCCCCCTATTTCCTCGCCATCTTCCATTTCCGTCATTCCTCTGATTCCATGCTCTCCTGTCATTCTGATAGTTTCTACCGTTCCTATCCTCAACTCTGCCTGACCTAAGAGTCATGTCGCCGTTCACAATGTTGCTCTCGTTACCCAGTTCCTGTAATAAGTGCTGAAATGACGCAGAATCGTTCAAGCCTCTGCCTGCTATCACTATATCTCTGCGCAATCTCACTGGCAACTTCGTTATACAGATCCTAATGAGCTCCCCAGTTTCGTATGGCACATCCAAATACCTGTTTCGTCTCAGCATTTCCTGATAACACGACACTGGATCTCTTATACCACCTTCGTTACAATTTGGCATCATCAATATGCTTTGCTTAACCTGGTCCTGCTTACTTTTCGACCAGAATTCATTTAAAAATTTGTCACAAAACATCTTGTAGCTACTACAGTCTTTAATAACTTCCTGCATTTTCGCTCTAGCCTCGTCCCTCAAATGGTTACACACAAACTTCATTTTTAGGAGCGGTCCCCACGATGAAGGTAATGAATCTTGAAATTGAGACAGCCACAGGCATGGATGTTGGTAATTATCAGGATCCGGAAAACAAGTGTACGTTTGTACCGACACGAAGTGTCTCCTACATTCTTCTTCCGCATTTATGTTTTCCGACCTTGGGCTATACCCAGTTGGGTTTGCTACCTGTTTTATCCGACACAACCGTTCTTCTAACTCTCTGAGTTCGTCATC
Organism: Schistocerca americana; assembly: GCF_021461395.2. Classification (NCBI taxonomy): domain Eukaryota; kingdom Metazoa; phylum Arthropoda; class Insecta; order Orthoptera; family Acrididae; genus Schistocerca; species Schistocerca americana. The sequence continues at coordinate 138,742,389 of NC_060129.1, forward strand.
CTCTTTCTGCCTATTTTCGATTTTTGAATTTATCTCACTCTCCCTCCGCAGTCTACCTGGTGGTGTTTCACCTTCGCTTCTGCACGCTAATTGCAACTGTGCTAGTTCTTCCCTATGTTTCCTATTTGTTTCTAATTGTGCCTCTTTAAACTGTAATAGTGATTGTATCTCCTCCTGGTCGGCATAAACCTCTCGCTGCGTACTGTCAGAGCCTGTTTCGCCTCTTATACTGATCTTTTCTACATCTGCGCTAATCGTATTCATTCTGACCACTACCTCCGCAACTTCATCCCTGTGTTTATTTAGCGCCATTTCCTGCCGTGTGACTTGAGCTTCCACGCTGTCTAATGCCCCTTGTTTATCTGCAAGTAAGTCCTCCACTATCTCTTTGATTCGCTCATCCGGCCACACGCCCCTATGTTCTGTAATATCGCTTTCTATTGCACTTATTCGTACCTCCAAATTATTGGCCTTTTCTTTCACAGCATCACATTCTTGCTGCACCGCATCCAGATTCTTCTCCCCCTCATCTAACCGATTATTAACTGCGGACAGACGCTCATCGATAACTGTGTGTAGCTTCCTCATTGCCTCTTTATTTCCCTTATCAATTGCCTCCAATCTTTCCTTATTTGCTTCCAATCTCTCCTTAGTCTCCCTATCTCTCTCCTTAGCCTCCCTATCTCTCTCCTTATTATCTCTATTGATTGCTTCTAATCTTTCGTTAGTCTCCCTACTCATCGCTTGTAAAAACTGCAGTATCACATCGTTATTTCCTACTTTCGACGCGCTCACCTCGTTCGCCTGAGAAACCGTAGCTTCGCTAAGGGTAGCTGCACTTTCACCGCACACCTGGCCTAGTCTCGGCTCGCCCGCGTCGTCGGGAAAAGCCCGCGTTTGTGGACAAAGCCCGCCGCATATAGGATCCCCTTGCAGCGGTCCACTGAACAATACAGCCCCTTCGGAGTGTTTGTCTTTCTCGCTCATTAACCCATGGTCAACAGTTACTTCCTGCTGCACTGCTACGTCCACCCCAGAATCGCTATTCTCCATGGTGGCTACACTTTTTGACTGCGACCTAGTTACTACGGACATTACGCAAAAAAAAAAATTATGAAACGATCTTCCAGCCTTGTGCGATATAGCAATTAATTACATAAAATAAAATAAAAGATCCTCACCAATCCAGAAAGAATTTCCAAACAGAAAAAATTTTACTTCTTAGCGCTATCACAATACATTCCATAAAAAAAATCTTAACAGCAAACCCTAACAACAAAATATCCTAACAAAAACGATCCTGGCAAAGGAATCCTGGCAACAAATTAAATATCCTGGTAACAAAATTATCGTGGCAAAAAACGGAATCCTGGCAACAAATTAAATATCCTGGTAACAAAATTATCGTGGCAAAAAATGGAATCCTGGCAACAAATTAAATATCCAGGTAACAAAATTATCGTGGCAAAAAACGGAATCCTGGCAGGGTCGAAATTATGAGAGGCACCCACTTGCCTTTCTCATACTGTGGCATCAAGCAGTCAGGCCTGCAAGATGTGTGGTTTGCCAAGCGAGTGGAATCTTCCTTAATTTATCGAGCAACATGAATTCTCGTATCTTACTATTTAGTTACAAATTATCCTCCTGTATGAATAATACGCAACGGAAACACGCATCTGACTATCAGTGATTTATAGAACTCTGACTGTACACTACGCACTGGCAATACCACATTTACCTTTTGTCTTTGATTTAACGGCTTTTATATAAATTCGGGACATTACGATAACATACAATTTAATGAAAAAGGCCACCAATCTCTTTCTTTTCACTATTTGATTTATTCCTAAACACACAAATTCTACAACCTACAACAAAATCACATGAGAAATTCCGCCCAGTGGGCATGGCTTTACGTTAGTGAATCTCTATACTATGGTCTCGTAATCTATTTACCGCAACAGTGCACTCCCTGGATCGGATGGTGGATCTTTTATTATACCTCACACTTCGCCTCTCACAATAATCCTCACTTTCCTCCAGATCGAGCGATACAGAAGGAACAGGCATACCCACAAATCTTTCGAATCTACCTTGCTACTCCCATGCAAAACACACATACCCAAATTACAAGACATACACAACACAACAATATGAAATATTACACAAAGAACGGTTACAACTTCATCACTTTCCGCTTTCCCACTTCAATCAATATTTATCCCAGTTTCACACGACACTGCCCCACTTTGTAATTCTACTTTCCTACTGTGAACTCTGGAGATAAACGCACGTCTTCCTGTGCAATGCAAGCCATGTGGCGTTGCTGGAAAAACGGCCGACTCACCTTGATTCTCTCTCAGAGTTTAAATTCAGCGTCACACGGAATGATATTTCTTAAATACTTCAACTTATGATACACCCGCTATTTCTTAAATATTTCAGCTTATTGTACACACGCTATTAATTCTTAAATATTTCAGCTTATTGTACACACGCTATTAATTCTTAAATATTTCAGCTTAAGCTCACGGAAGTATCTCAACTTATATCTACACGTGGGCTCTTTGTGACCGTTGGTTTACTACAATCCCCTTAAAATTACCTGCCTCACTTTGTAATTTTCCCCACAAAAGGTCCTGTGAAAGAGAAATTATTAATTCTAACTACTCTTAAACATTCCACATCCATACCATGCCTCCACTCTTTCATTCCGGAGCACAACAAAAAAACAGGTCTTTACAGCAGAAGGTTCAGCGGCAGAGTGCTGAAACATGGCCGTATTCTGATTCTCTCGCACCTCTCTCGAAGTGGGAGAAGCACCTTGCTACCTTATTGGTCAGCCACATTTCAGACGCTCAAAGCTCTGGTAACTTCCATCTCTTTGGTCTCACCAAAGGTAGCCAAAGGATCGACTCAAAGATGATCATATATTCCGATTCACTATCTGTGGTTAGCAGACGACCATACATTCATTCCTTTCACAGATCTCACCAAACTGGATGTAGGGATTTATTTTGAGGGAGTGCACATGTGATCAATTAAATAAATAAATTGTCATTCTTTCCCACACTGGTATCCGGCTTCGCTGTATTAATTGAAATTGAGTTACTTTTACACAAAAATGTGTTGTTCTGACAAGAATTTCGTACCTATTTTCAGTGTCGGGTGGTACTGTACCCTTTCAGTATATCGTTCTGCATTCCGAGTCTAATGATGATTTTTGTGGTTGATGAGCTATTAATATCATCCTTATACACTACTGACCATTAAAATTGCTACACCACGAAGATCACGTGCTACAGACGCGAAATTTAACCGACAGGAAGAAGATGCTGTGATATGCAAATGATTGGCTTTTCAGAGCATTCACACAAGGTTGGCACCGGCGGCGACACCTACAAGGTGCTGACATGAGGAAAGTTTCCAACCGATTTCTCATACACAAACAGCAGTTGACCGGCGTTGCCTGGTGAAACGTTGTTGCGATGCTTCGTGTAAGGAGGAGAAATGCATACCATCACGTTTCCGACTTTGATGAAGATTGGATTGTAGCCTATCGCGATTGCGGTTTATCATATCGCGACATTGCTGCTCACGTTGGTCGAGATCCATTGACTGTTAGCAGAATATGGAATCGGTGGGTTCAGGAGGGTAATACGGAACGCCGTGCTGGATCCCAACGGCCTCGTATCACTAGCAGTCGAGATGACAGGCATCTTACACACATGGCTGTAACGGATCGTGCAGCCACATCTCGATCCCTGAGTCAACTGATGGAGACGTTTGCAAAAACACGAACAGTTCGACGACGTTTCCAGCAGCATGGACTATCAGCTCGGAGACCACGGCTGCAGTTACCCTTGACGCTGCATCACAGACAGGAGCGTCTGCGATGGTGTAAACGACGAACGTGGGTACTCGAATGTCAAAACGTTATTTTTTCAGATGAATCGAGGTTCTCTTTTCAGCATCACGATGGTCGCATCCGTGTTTGGCGACATCGCGGTGAACGCACATTGGAAGCGTGTATTCGTCATCGCCATACTGACGTATCACCCGGCGTGATGGTATGGAGTGCCATTGGTTACACGTCTCGGTCACCTCTAGTTGGCATTGACGGCACTTTGAACAGTGGACGTTACATTTCAGATGTGTTACGACCCGTGGCTCTAATCTTCTTTCGATCCCTGCGACACCCTACATTTCAGCAGGATAATGCACGACCGAATGTTGCAGGTTCTGTACGGGCTTTTCTGGATACAGAAAATGTTCGACTGCTAACCTGGCCAGCACATTCTCCAGATCTCTCACCAATTGAAAACGTCTGGTCAATGGTGGCCGAGCAACTGACTCATCACAATACGCCAGTCACTACTTTCAATGAACTGTGGTATCGTGTTGAAGCTGCATGGGCAGCTGTACCTGTACACGCCATCCAAGCTCTGTTTGACTCAATGCCCAGGCGTATCAAGGCCGTTATTACGGCCAGAGGTGGTTGTTCTGCGTACTGATTTCTCAGGATCTATGCACCCAAGTTGCGTGAAAAGGCAATCACATGTGGGTTCTATTATATTTGTCCAATGAATACCCGTTTATCATCTGCATTTCTTCTTGGTGTAGCAATTTTAATGGCCAGTAGTGTAGTTCTAGGTCTGAGAGCTTTCTATGATTTAAAGTTGAGATTGTTTCTAAGTAATCAGAGGTTTCTCTTCAAAGATCATGAAAAGGACTAATAATTGAAATTTAAGTTTAATGTTAACAAGAACCGTTTAAAAGAACGTAATCTGGCAAAATTCATTAATTTATTCTTTTATTTAAGAATATTAATGAATTTTTGGCCTTGTTTATGTATACCTCTTGGCTACTGCACTGCAGCATCGAAAAAGTGTTTCATTGTCTATTTATACGCCATATTATTACATTAAAACAATGTTCTTAATGATATTCAGGTATCTGAAAACTGTATTAGAGTATTTGGCAGTTACAGTGGAAACGAGGTTACACAGTTCATTATCATGTTGTATACGTCAGTTACTCATTCGATTATCGATCTACCAATCTCTACATAAAACGAGACGAAGTAAATGCAGCCGGCCGGAGTTGCCGCGCGGTTCTAGGCGCTACAGCCCGCATCTCGTGGTCGTGCAGTAGCGTTCTCGCTTCCCACGCCCGGGTTCCCGGGTTCGATTCCCGGCGGGGTCAGGGATTTTCTCTGCCTCGTGATGGCTGGGTGTTGTGTGCTGTCTTTAGGTTAGTTAGGTTTAAGTAGTTCTAAGTTCTAGGGGACTGATGACCATAGATGTTAAGTCCCATAGTGCTCAGAGCCATTTGAACCATTTTTCTAGGCGCTACAGTCTGGAACCACGAGATCGCTGCGGTCGCAGGTTCGAATCCTGCCTCGGGCATGGATGTGTGTGTTGTCCTTAGGTTAGTTAGGTTTAAGTAGTTCTAGGGGACTGATGGCCTCAGAAGTTGAGTCCCATAGTGCTCAGAGCCATTTTTGAAGTAAATGCTTCAAAGTTTTCACCTAACTGAATTTTACTATTTCACAAGGACAAAGATTTTCTCTATATGTGTAGGGACTGACACCTTCAGAATGAGTAGGGCAGACTGTTTTGTGTACATAATTGTAATTATAGTTGATTAATTCGGAAACAGATTATGTGCACTAGGTTTGGCGACTGTTTTGATTTATTATTTGATTTTCCATTGGAATAAGAATAATAGTGAACCTTCCTTTCAGCTAATGAATAGTTATGAACCATTATCACAGGTAACCAATCAAAGCTGAACTCAGTAGTTACAGTTATTTTACCTAAGTCTCGACAAAGACAGTACAATAAATTACCATTTTGGCCATTAGTTGCGTACTTTCTGATATCGTTTTGTTCCAAATAACTTGCAACTGTTGCCACACCGAATTATTATGTGTACATAATCACAGCGAAACTTAAGTAAGCCTAAGTGGGCGGGCTACAGCCAGGCTGCTGTCAGGTCTGTTCACGTGCTGGGGACTCAGCTTCCAGTTCGGCGTGCAGCAGAGCCACAGCTGGAACGCCCACGCGGCCAGAGCTCTGCTGGAGAGGGAGGCGACGCTGCTGGGCCTCTCCCCCCTCCACCTGCCCGTATTGTCTTCTGCCGTGCGAGGCTTGAAAAACGGGGGCGCAGAAACTGCTTACAAGCAGCACCTGTTAACTTGTGCAGCGACGTGTCTGGCCCGGGGCGTCTTTGTAATAGAGTGCACTTGCTGCTCTGCTCCCACTGGCACTCGAGGATTTACACCTGCCCAAACTCGGCTATTGTGGTTATTTATTGTCTCACCTGTACGTAAACCTCTCCTCATGCAGAAATAAAATGCAAGTTGTGAACTTTCGATCTTCAGTGCACGGTCTTAGCATCGAGTGGGAGAACTCCAATCTAGCACACCGGTCTCATGAGTCGAGAGCTCGCACATGCTGTAAGTGATACGGATCAAGTAACTCTCTACACAGAACTGACCATCCAAGTGCGTGCATAGCTCCCTCAACAACTCCAGTTATTCACACACTTTTTGCAGGACCATCTTCTGGTCGTCGCAACCTTCACCACCCCCACGACCCCCTCCCCCACTATATGTGACACGTGACCTGTGCGAGGTCTACCACGATCTGTTGTCCTTGCTGCGAGTGATCTAATGTTCCAAAGTAGCCAGAACAACCTGCTCAAAGCTGATGCAATGCGGTGTTAAAAGATGTCGCTCTGCATACGTGACGACTGCCTGTCGGCTACTGCCACAGCACAGCGTCACGTCTGACATTTGCCGGGTGGGATAACAGAATCTAATTTCACTGTTTACACCGATCACACAGCACAGAATCAGCAGTCCTGTCCTGAGGCCAGCACCACCTCAAAACGGTACGTGGGGAACGACTCGTGGACGAGACACTTGTAAGTGTTGTGTCTGAGACGATGGCAGCACAGTGAGAGGGAATAAGCGCAGAGGCAAACAGCAGCAACAGGAGGCGGGCCCGGACTACTGAATACTGCGTCTAAACTATGAGAAGAGGTGGGTAGTATACAGTATGTGTGAGGACCAAGAGGGAGAGAATGAGACCATACACCAAGTGCTCCAATTATAAAGGTGATAAGAAAAATGGCTCTGAGCACTATGGGACTCAACATCTTAGGTCATAAGTCCCCTAGAACATACAACTACTTAAACCTAACTACCCTAAGGACATCACACACACCCATGCCCGAGGCAGGATTCGAACCTGCGATCGTAGCAGCCCCGCGGTTCCGGACTGCAGCGCCAGAACCGCACGGCCACCGCGGCCGGCAAAGGTGATAGGACAGGGATGTATTGTGTAGTCTTATTGTTCAGGGTACACATCACTTAATGACAGCAATGAACGAGATTCAGGACTGTGATTAAAATTCGGGATGAAATGATGTCTATAACAAGAGTCGCAAGTGACATTGCTATCCTCAGCGATAGAAAGAATCGCAAGACATCTCATTCTGGAAACATCCCCCAGGTTGTGGCTAAGCCATGTCTCCGCAGTATCCTTTCTTTCAGGAGTGCTAGTTCTGCAAAGTTCGCAGCAGAGCTTCTGTAAAGTTTGGAAGGTAGGAGACGAGATACTGGCAGAAGTAAAGCTGTGAGGACCGGGCGTGGGTCGTGCTTCGGTAGCTCAGATGGTAGAGTACTTGCTCGCGAAAGGCAAAGGTCCCGAGTTCGAGTCTCGGTCGGGCACACAGTTTTAATCTGCCAGGAAGTTTCAGTTGCAAGACATGTTAAATGGAATGAACGCTCTGCTAACCACACAGTGTGGGTTGAAAGGAAAACAGATAAAATACGAAAGAAATAAGGTGTATCAGTTGTGAGATTGGCGATAAAGTTAATATGAAAACTGGGAGGAGTGAGATGGTACAGGCAACAAAGTAGACAAAGTAAATCAGTTTCGCTACATTAGAAGCAAACTGACAGACGGCGGAAGCAGACTCACACGAAGAAAGAAGTCTACTGCTATCCAACACTGACCTTCATTTGAAGAGGAGATTTCTGAGGAAGTGAATCATGCAGTGTGGAATAAATGGGAAAAAAGAGAATGTACGCGTTTCTGGTGGGGTGCCGTAAACAAGTTCTGAAAATCGAGTGGACTTGTAAGATAAATGGAGGTTCTGAGTAGGAATGCTGAGAAATGCAACAGGTCGCAAATATTGGCAAAATGAGTGGACAGGATGAGGGGACATTTCTTAACACATCGACGAATAAAGGCCGTGACACTTGCAGGAGCTGTAGAGGGTAAAAACTGTAGAGGAAGACCGAGATTGGAATATACCCAACGAATAACTGAGGATGTTGATCGCAAGTGGTACTCCGAGATAAAGAAGTTCCCACAGGAGAGCATTTCGTGGAGACGCACATCGAACCAGCCGCAAGTCTCACGGCCAAAAAAACGTACAGCTACACGAAAGTAAAGAATTATATTATGCATTTGCCGGCCGGGGTGGCCGAGCGGTTCTAGGCGCAACAGTCCGGAACCGCGCGACCGCTACGGTTCCTGCCTCGGGCGTGGATGTGTGTGATGTCTTTATGTTAGTTCTATGGGACTGATGACCTGAAAAGTCTCATAGTGGTCAGAGCCATTTGAACCAACCATATTATGCATGTACAAATTTGCAAGCGTCGGTATTTGGTGCGTCACAGATTCATTTGGGCTTGTTTCAGCTGATGTGCCAGTCTACTGACTGGTTTGATGCGGCCCGCCACGAATTCCTCTCCTGTGCTAACCTCTTCATCTCAGAGTAGCACTTGCAACCTACGTCCTCAATTATTTGCTTGACGTATTCCAATCTCTGTCTTCCTCTACAGTTTTTGCCCTCTACAGCTCTCTCTAATACCATGGAAGTCATTCCCTCATGTCTTAGCAGATGTCCTATCATCCTGTCCCTTCTCCTTATCAGTGTTTTCCACATATTCCTTTCCTCTCCGATTCTGCGTAGAAGCTCCTCATTCCTTACCTTATCAGTCCACCTAATTTTCAACATTCGTCTATAGCACTACATCTCAAATGCTTCTATTCTCTTCTGTTCCGGTTTTCCCACAGTCCATGTTTCACTACCATACAATGCTGTACTCCAGACGTACATCCTCAGAAATTTCTTCCTCAAATTAAGGCCGGTACTTGATATTAGTAGACTTCTCTTGGCCAGAAATGCCTTTTTTGCCATAGCGAGTCTGCTTTTGATGTCCTCCTTGCTCCGTCCGTCATTGGTTATTTTACTGCCTAGGTAGCAGAATTCCTTAACTTCATTGACTTCGTGACCATCAATCCTGATGTTAAGTTTCTCGTTGTTCTCATTTCTACTACTTCTCATTACCTTCGTCTTTCTCCGATTTACTCTCGAACCATACTGTGTACTCATTAGACTGTTCATTACTTTCAGCAGATCGTTTAATTCTTCTTCACTTTCACTGAGGATAGCAATGTCATCAGCGAATCGTATCATTGATATCCTTTCCCCTTGTATTTTAATTCCACTCCCGAACCTTTCTTTTATTTCCATCATTGCTTCCTCGATGTACAGATTGAAGAGTAGGGGCGAAAGGCTACAGCCTTGTCTTACACCCTTCTTAATACGAGCACTTCGTTCTTGATCGTCCACTCTTATTATTCCCTCTTGGTTGTTGTACATATTGTATATGACCCGTCTCTCCCTATAGCTTACCCCTACATTTTTCAGAATCTCGAACAGCTTGCACCATTTTATATTGTCGAACGCTTTTTCCAGGTCGACAAATCCTATGAAAGTGTCTTGATTTTTCTTTAGCCTTGCTTTCATTATTAGCCGTAACGTCAGAATTGCCTCTCTCGTCCCTTTACTTTTCCTAAAGCCAAACTGATCGTCACCTAGCGCTATCCCGCCGTTAATTTCGTGACTGCTGTGACTTGTTACTATTATTGTTCGCCACGTTGCAGCACGGTTTATTTCGGTGTGCAGCACGTCCAACACATCCCAGTACGACGTGGTCCAGAGACGTGTCGTCACCTCGGCGTTCACTGCGTGTGGCAGCGGCCGCCCCTCCCCCCCTCCTCAGGAGCGCAGGCAGGCGTGCGCGCCGCACCCCTGTCAGGACAGGTGTTGTCACGCGTCGCCTCAGAAGGCGTGGTCCCCTAGACTCGAGCGAATGTCAGCCGGGTTCTCAGCCGCGATACTTGTCACTGCTCCAGTCTCGTACACCACGGCATTTGCTGTGAAAAAATTCTAAATTATTCAGGGAAAGGGGTGACCCATTTTCTCTGATTGATATCAGTCTGTACTGTCGCGTTAAAACGCGTTTATCTAGAAATGTGAGTGAGCTGACAACAAGCGATAAGCTAAAATGCGAGGCCACCTTATCGGAATTCCCGACACCTGTGAACGCCAGTCCGGCGACGTGTCGTCGTGCACGTTCTGAGGCGCGTGAAGGTCGCTTCGCACGGCGTGGGGAACTGCCGTCTACGGTAGGGTCGTCAGAGACGGAACACGGGCTACGGTCAGAAGAGTGTGGGGAAGGAAATAGCACGTACTCTTTTAAAAGGAGCTGTAATGGCATTCACGATAATTGGTGCCATATTTCCGGATGGGCGTGTCAGAATTCGTGGCAGTATACGAGCAGGAGTCGTCAACTTGACGCGATCTGCGAGAAACCGAGGGAAGCCTGAACATGGGAACCCGACAGGGAGTCGAACCACTGTCCTCCCGAATGTGAGTCCAGAGTGTCTTCCCGCTGCGCCCTTCATATGCGGTCCAATACCTGCACGTCACACACGTTTCTCACTCGGTTATACGGCGCAGGTGCGTAGGAAGATTGTCTCTCCCAAATGCGCTAAAGGTATTCGAGACCATAGCTCGCTGTCGACGATCACGTTCAGTGTCTTGGGAGATTTGTCACTAGCTCGAGAAACGTTTGAGTGATCTAGTACGTTACACCGCGAAAGCTCAATGTAAACAACAGGCACATTCCGAGCCTGATCTATAAAAGGCAGTACATAAAATATTTGTAAGATACAAAAAGCGGTTTCCTAGACGAGGAATGTGTCATTGCTAGAAGACTATATCGAAGTGTGAACAGCAATGGAGCTTTTTTCACTTCGTTTACTGACATGCAGTACCACTTAGATGTAGGCAAATACGGTAACAATACCTGTAAACAACAGCAAAAAGTCGTTTCTTATGCGATTAGAACGCCAGTCTCCAAAGTTTAAAGCCAACAGCATTGAGTGAATACTTGGAATGTGGAGGCGAAAAAACCACAAAGCGATATAAAATGGAAGCAAGTGTACAATTAACTAACGAGGGATGGGGAAGGAAGACTTGGGTTCGTCGGGTGGCTTCCAGAAGCCTGCAGTGTACATGTTGGCCTGCGACCCTGCGCTGACCTCCGGCGCTACGCTCTGTTCAGCACTGCCTCGGCGTCTCCATCCACGTCGAGCTGCCGCGACAGAAGCCTTGGGACGAATTCTTAGGCGCTCTGCTGGCAGTGTAACGGTCCGGCAGACCTCTTACGCTGGCGGAATGGAGATGCTAAGTCGGCAGGTTTCGAAAAAAGTGGAGGCCGTGCTCGCGAAACCCACTTGTCTGAATCTAGGAAACCAGTTTACACTGTAGGGTGTGGAACTACTTCACTGACTCCGTCGTTTGCCCCTCATACGACCAGGAGAGTCAAAACAGTGATGTCGGAGGTGTGACAGATCTTGCTTTGGTTCAGCCATGACGTACGTGTCATCTAATAAGTATCGGAACGTTCTATGGAGCAAAGATACAATATGAACACGCCCACGCCGAAAGGTGATATGTACGAAAAGAAATATGACCGCGCATCCGTATTCTAATATTTCCCCTAAACCCGATATAAATTTTTCACTCTTTTTCAACACTTTCTCTGTTTCCATCTGTGATTCTTGGCTGATGTATGTGCAGAAGTTCCACAATACATCTTCTGGAAAGGGACGCACTGTCGTTGATTTCTAAACTGCTCAGGCTGGAAATGATACCTGGGTACACCACAACCTTCAACTTTCGGATAAGACGGTGACATTATTCATTATTGTATTATACAGCATTCTTTACCACGGAGATGGACGCTGCATCTTTTTCTTAAGAAAGAAGACGCAAATATCAGTCTGTTCAAAGGAGAGATTCTCATCTCCTTACGGCGCCAGTACTGAAATACCTTTATAGAGGTCAGGCCGAGGGGTGCAGACAGACATCTGTCCCTCGATAGCCGCACCACAGGAATAAGACAGGAAGTGGATAAGATTGGTGGAGAGCTCACACTTTCCTCCGCCAGTCTCTGTTCTTGAGGATTATATAGGCTGTTTGAAACAGTGTTCCATCATCTTAAAAGGTAACTGCGTGAACTCTTACCCTTAGAAACCCATGGAAACGAACTTATAATATAAACTGCTCATTCCAAAATTAATGGTATTGAGCATTCGCATGCAAAACAACACTTCTTAGCGCGAGAGACATTTGAATGATGACCCGCTCGAGTTCTAAATCAAGACTGACAACACGAAGGAACAAATTATCGACATAACAGCATCAAGGACACACACACTTGAATGTCGTGACGTATTGCTGTACTCCCCCCTGCTTAAAATAACTACAGCAACTTTTTCAGCTGACCAGAAAGAGTTGCAGAGCCGTTGACAGTTGGAAGTACGGGAGTTGGGATTTCAGTGCTGAACCGTAGTGGAGTAGAACAATTTTGAGATTACGATTTTGTAGTCAGAAATACGATTTTAGTTTCCCTTCACTCATAAAATAACAAGTCCTGTCAACACGCGGTATATATCTTTGACCTAAGGGTATCCAACGTTCTTTAAATACTTCCCTTTAAGACAACCATCTGTTACTCTGACAAAAGTCAGTGGCATATGACCAGTCAATTTACGCAGAATATACGTTGTATATTTATTGTTAAAAAGTACCTTGTTAGAAAGTATTCAGTTTTAACTGAGCTCATAATTTTAACTAAGTTCATACTCAGTGGCTCAAACAAAGGAAGAAAAAGTAAGTATTGCGAAATTATTTCAAACGCAATCAATCATAAACAGTTTGAGATGGATTAAGGAAAACATTTCCACAGTACAATATTGTGTTCATTATACACTTCATCACTTCGTGCCTTTGACTGTGTAGCCAGTGCAGAATGATATCCCTTCGCCAGCCAAGACTTTACATGACGCCCACGTTCGTATCTAGCTGCAGGTGGTCGCAGAAGTCTGATGCGTGATGAACTACAAACAGTGCTGATGTAGAGTGAAGATCTCAGTGGTGTCATAATTAAGTTCACTGCAGAAAAGCCACGCTAACACTCCGCACTCGACACTGCAATGCTGTTCATTACTGATAAGAATGTTTTGAACATTGGTGGCTGTACAAGAATAGTTGGCGTTTCTCCGCTTAGTACTAGTTTCATGCGCTGTTTGTACTCCCTGAAGTCCTTCATTATTTCACGAGGGCTATTGATCTTAAATATTTCACACATTCGCTAAATCTCATTTTCTCCGTAAGTGATCGATATGTTATGAGGCCATAATTTGGAATGAATGGCCTTCATGTCATTCATAACAACATCGTAGCTTTCAGATGCATTCACTGTTGATAACAGCCTGTATGACAAATTATTTGCCAAGCTGCGACAAAACTGTTTATCAGAAATCTTAGAAATATTTGTTCTTTCAGGAAGTTCGACACACTGAAAGTTCATATTTTCCATTACAATGTTAGCTACATTTGCATGTTATCCCATTGCATCAACCCGACTTTCAAACACTTTTATGAAAAGTGTAATGTCGTAGTGAGCTTGATCAAGGTTTGCACTTGATCTTTGCAGCTGTAGGGATAGATCGGCGAACTCTTCAAAGACATTATACATTACAGCTAGGTTGGAGACTAAAGACGTCGATGACAATGTGTTACAAAGCCCTTTGTAAGTAGGCCGTTGTTTTGAGTCCCGTCGCGTGTCCTCTGATGCTTCTAAAAAATGATTGTACAGAGCCATGGCAATAAGCGGGAGGCCACCCAACGAGTCTCAAGCACACGATCGATTTTCAAAATTTCTTGCTCAAAACCTTTAGCAACAACTGCCAGCTCCCTGCTGTTTTTCGGAGAGCAGCTGAACATATTTCTTACTTTATCGATGAATATTTTAAAGTGATTAATTCCCGCCACTTCTTCTATCGTGTCGTCCACGGCGAGTTCTATACGACGATTCAAACAATGCCAGGTGAATAAGTTTGGAAACATTTCCAACACCTGCTTTGCGAAGCCAGACTTTTTTCCTAACATGATACAAGCTCATTGCAAGTCAAATCGATTATATGGTCTTTCAAAAAGGGATTCCAACTACTTTAAAAGTTCTTTCAAGATACCAGATGCTGTTTTGTCATGTAGCTCAAAAATCGTCAAAAAATTGTCATGGGGTTTCCCATTCCTTTTAACAAGGTTTTAAGGTATACAAAGTGTTCTTGACTTCATCCAAAAGAAGTGAAAATTCGGAGTCACTCTTTATTAATTTATTTATTAGATCTGATGTCATCTGATCAGAAATATGAAGCACTATATTAGAGCAAGCAACATTTTAATGTGGTATTCGTCCCATATCCAAACCATTTTTAATTTGCAGATCAATTTCTGTCTCAAACTCATAAAACGGTCTGTTTAACTCTGCTTGCTTATAAGCTGTGCGAAATACACGCTTAGTAACTACTTGTTGCTCCTGTACCATTGAAGCAACTGGGTTCTGAATGTGACGTTTTTCTGCGTTAGTCTGCATTTTGTTCGCTAAACCGTGAGCCTGAGATGTGGGGTTATCAAATAGTTTTTTCCTAAGAGACGTTAGTTGATCTTTTTTGTTTGTTCCATATGAGCTTACAGTTCCTAAAACCCATTGCTCACCCAGTTTTAACCCTTTCGTTTTTTTGGCACCTGGTGCAGATACACTTCTACAAACTAGCTTTTTTAATAATTAACGAGGGGTTTTTAGCTTTATAATCTGTACATTGTTCGATAGACCAACAATCTGGCTTTTCATCATCATTACAATTTTCATTACTGTCTATAGATGTTTTGCCCATATCCATATCCACCAACTTAGAGAAATTATCATTTAGCTTTGCTGTTTGCATCTTCTTCTCCAGCCGCAGTTGAAGACGTGGCTGCCGTTTTCGTTGCTCTCACTAACTTTTTGTCTTTTAGGTTTGAAGAAGCCACTTATTTTTTGTAGAGGTACACGTAACTATTGAACTCTCGTGTCCACTCACATTCACAATGTGTGAATAAACACTACGAACAGACCGAAACAATGCTGTCGCTTCTGAGCAGATCAGCAACTGAGCTGCAAGCGACTGACGTACATAGAGTGAGTGAGTAATATTGTTGAATGTGAATTCCGAAGGCAGCTGTTGGACTGTTTGCTGGCTTCTCTGTGAGGCAGCGATGGCTTACAAGGCAAACTGATTCGAACAGAAAAAGCCGTGGTCACGACCCGTCTGAATCCTGGACTACAAAGACTGAATTCACAAACAGACACACAGATAGGCAATTATAACTCGAGAACCACTTATGCGATTTACATGTTTCTTTATTTTACTGACAGATATATTATTTTACTATGTATTAGTATATATTTGGCTACTTTAGCTAGCACAAGAAATAAGCTGTGGGTATAATTGCAAGTGAAGTCGCAAGAAAGTGGGCTGCCGTAGCGCTCTCTTGCAGTACGCTGCTTGAACTATTAGAGGAAAATCATTTGATTTAGTAATGAACTGTAGACCTCAAAAAGAACCACAAAATTCGACGAGAGCATATGTTTGTCTTTCACAGTTGAGTCACAATCACACTTTTTCTGCTTTGTAGGTGCAGAACCAGGCGACTTCAGAAGACAAAAATCATCATTGTCGTTCAACCGTAATCTTTCTATTTAGATACATCTTTTTGAGCTCTACAATCTGGTACTACATAACGTGGTGTAGTTCTTACGGACTACGTAAGGTATTTCAAGAGAGCACGCTGGCGGAAAACATTTTTACTTCATGTAGCTGATGAAATTTAAACGGCTGAACAGACTTTCAGAACTATAGGTAAGAACCGTCCAGATTAAACCAGCTTTCAAATTAAAAAAGTGCTTTAAAATTGGAACTTTAATTTGAGAACTATGTAGGGGCAGACAGACAGACAGATAGACTTGCGGGTCAAACATATACACCTCCGTTCTACATTGGGAGTTGAAATTTGCCCCCTGTGGGAGCTTAAAGGTCAAGAGTTCTGTGGACAAAGGGACGTATCGTCTCTGACTTTTAGTCATGCGTGCTCCATACGCACATTTTATTAGTAGTTATGACATAAATTACGTCACGGAATAAATTGATGTCGTGAAAGCACATTGTACAGACGTTGACATTCAAAAACGGCTTACATTATTTATTTGTCATTGACACACATAACATGAGACGTCGCCTTGCTACTACACCGCTGAGGTTGTAGGCAGTCGTAAATAAAAGGCGCTATGTACCGATCACAACAACAAGATACTCACACACACACACACACACACACACACACACACACACACACACACACGCAGTACCTCCTGCCCGTCACATCACGTTGGTGTCCCATTGACACGTTCACTTGTAACTTGTAACTTATCGTTACGTTGTGATTTAATACACGCGTACTATTTCAAATCTCCGGTGCTGAACTGTAAAAGAAAAAAAAAGGTCTCTGGGAGGTGTCGGAACGCGTTCCGGCTGAAATTGAGCCCTGCACCAGTGTGAAGATCCGAAAACACTACGTGTATTATTTGTGGAGAATATGCCTGCTGTGTGGATTTCACTTCCGACTATTCATTCGAGTCAAAGAGAACTGACTTGCAACCGTCAGAAGTACAACCGCAGCTGTCCTGAAGACAATGCGAAAATAAACTGTTTGAGTCTGTTCAGATACAGACTGTGTGGAAAGTTATCTCTTAGGAAGTCCCAAGTTTCAATCGGACAAAGAACCCGTGTCCAAATTTTCGATTTCCCAGGGTCAGGGGCGTCACTTGGCAACAGGAGGCTGGCTGTACAATATAAGCCCGACGGCTCGGCGCACTTTAGATTAGGGATCGCCTGATACGGGCCATCACCAGCCGTCGGTGACGCGTGCAGCAGCAGGCAGGCAGTGACGTCACCCGCCGCCGGCCATATAAGCGGCGGGCAGGCTGTCCGCCCCACACTGCTGCACCAGCGTTCTGCCTGCTGAGACCACTCCGTGACGTCACTTCTCCCCGAGTCCGAGGTGAGTTGAGGCTGTGTTACACGACTTTTCTCTTCGACAATGTCTTTCTCCTTTAAAAATTGCAAAAAACGGTTTTGCTGCCGCTGGAAGACGTCACAGTCACAAATTGTTGCAAGCATAGAGTTATCAACATGGACAGATGCTTGAAATAAAACATAAATTGTACACCTTTCAATCGAAAGATGTCCTTCACTTAAGTAGCAGACCCATTTGCAGTGTCTGCCTCGAGCAGGATAAGCTCAGAGGACGTTGCTGTCACTGTTACTCAGAGATCAAATAATTGCTCTCGTGTTGTTTACTGCGTTCCGTGCAGATTGCTCAAACTGCATCGCAGGACAGCTCACGTGACACAACTGTGAAAAAACCTAACAGATATTCGGTAATTCAGTTTCTCAGCTTTGCCCGTGCTAACCTACCAGCGCTTCAAAAGTAGGAGTAATATATGTTGGTCTTGTTACACTGAAGACCCAGAGAAACTGGTACAGCCGCCTAATATTGTGTGCCGCCTCCACAAGCACGCAGGAGTGAAGCAACACGGTGAGGCATGGACTCGACTAATGTCTGAAGTAGTGCTGGAGAGAACTGGCACCAAGAATCCTGCAGGGCTGTCCTTAAATCTGTAAGAGTACGAGGAAGTGGAGATCTCTTCCGAACAGCACGTTGCAAGGCATCCCGGATAAGCTCTATAATGTTAATGTCTGGGGAGTTTGGAGACCAGTGGAAGTGTCTAAACTCAGAATAGCGTTCCTGGACCCACTCTGTAGCAATTCTGGACGTGTGGGATTCGCACCGCCTTATTGGAATTGCCAAAGTCAGTCGGAATGCGGAATGGACTCGAATGGATGCAGGAGATCAGAGAGGATGGTTACGTACGTGTCATGCCTCGAGAGTCGCATCTAGACGTATAAGGGGTCCCATATCACTGCAGCTGCACTCACCCCGCAACATTACAGACCTTCCGCCAGCTTGAACAGTCCCCTGCTGACACACATGGTATACCGATTGACGAGGTTGTCTTCATACACATACCCGACCAACTGCGCGATACAAATTCAAACGACGCTCGTCCGACCAGACAACGTGTTTCCAGTCATCAACAGTCCACTGTCGGTGCTGACGGGCTCAAGCGAGGCCTGAGGCTCTGTGTCGTGCAGTCACAAAAGTTTTCCGAAAGCCCGTATGGATGATGTTTCACTGAACGTTTCACACGCTGATACTTGTTAATGCCCCAGCAATGATATCTGCTGCAATTTGCCGAAGGCTTGCACTTCTGTCACATTCAACGATTCTCTTCGGTCGTCGTTCGTCCCGTTCCTGCAGGATCTTTTTCCGGTGCAACGATGTCGGAGATCTGATGTTTTACTGGATTCCTAATATTCGACGTACACTCGTGAAATGGACGTACGGCAATATCCCTACTTCACCGCCACCTCGGAGATGCTGTATTCCATTGCTCGTGCGCCGACTATAACACCACGCTCAAACACACTTAAATGTTCGTAACCTGCCGTTGTAGCATCAGTAACCGATCCAACAACTGCGCCACACACTTGTGTTACATACAAGTTGCCGACCGCAGCGCCGTTTTCTGACTGCGTATCTCTGTATTTCAATACGCAAGTCTATACCAGGTTCTTTGGCGCTTCAGTGTATGATCCTAGATGGAAACATAAACCGTGAAAGATAAACCTGTCCGTCTCGTCAGCGTTCCTAGTTTGCCCCTTTTAAGGGAATAGTACCTGATTACAGCAGCAGCTACTAACGGGGCATTCTATTGTGTGAAATGTTTGTGAGACGAATTTACATGGAAATCTGTACAGCAGTCAATAAAACATTATAGTTCCGTGGAATAGGAGAGGCATCTGGGTTTCAAGTTTAATCAAAAATGGTTCAAATGGCTCTGAGCACTATGGGACTTGACATCGGAGGTCATCAGTCCAATAGAACCTAGAACTACTTAAACCTAACTAACCTAAGGACATCACACACACCCATGCCGGAGGCAGGATTCGAACCTGCGACCGTAGCACGCGCGCGGTTCCGGATTGAAGCGCCTAGAACCACTCGGTCAAGGTGGCCGGTCAAGTTTAATCGTGCCTAGCCTGAGACATTCACCGAGGAAACTGATTTCTGCATTAGATGTACATTGCTTCTGATCAGGTGTCACGGATCTGAGGAACTTGGGATAAGGAGGAAGAAAATTTTTCCTAGTTAGAGGTGCCACCAACTTGGATTTAAATATAAGTCGTGTAACTTTATGGCTGAAACAAGTTTGTTGCTTTGCTAATTTTTTTGCTGAGACATAAATAAACCATCTTTTGACTGAGAACGATAACATTTTTAGAGAGTGAAAGCAGTCTATCACAGCACCACAGTGGTAGTTACAAACCTTAGGTGATCGCGAAGCAGTATGGGCCCTTGTCATTTTAAGGAAACTGGTGACGTTGCAATTGATTTAGGGTGGACAACGCTTTAACAGCTGCTGTTTCATACAGGTATGCATGCGCCTCGTACAAGTGTTGAGGGTGCAGTGTGAGGGCTGCTCAGTGGCACTGTGTTTCAGGACCACCCACCATGTCGGCAGTTACGGAGGTTCAGAACACCACAACCGAGGCCCTGGCCGCCCTGCTAGACGGGGGTGACGGCGCCCTGGTGACGCTGGTGGCGGGCGAGACGAGGGTGGCGGCTCACAGGGCCGTGTTGGCGGCCGCGAGCCCCGTGTTCGCAGCGATGTTCGCGCACGACATGCTGGAGGCCAGCTGCGGTCAGGTGAGCATCGACGACGTGGAGGGCCCGGTGCTGAGGCTCCTGGTCGCCTACACGTATACCCTGCAGGCCCCCCAG
Organism: Schistocerca americana; assembly: GCF_021461395.2. Classification (NCBI taxonomy): domain Eukaryota; kingdom Metazoa; phylum Arthropoda; class Insecta; order Orthoptera; family Acrididae; genus Schistocerca; species Schistocerca americana. The sequence continues at coordinate 138,762,552 of NC_060129.1, forward strand.
CTGCCCGACACGGCCGCCCAGCTGCTCTCGGCGGCCGACAAGTACGGCTTGTCGGCCCTGAAGGCTGCCTGCGAGCGGCAGCTGATCTCGCAGTTGGCCGTCGAGACCGCAGCGGCGACGGCCGTCAGGGCAGTGAGGCACTCGTGCCCGGACGCCGCCAGGGCTGCCGTCGCCTTCATAAAGGACCACCTGCAGGTGATGGCCACGCGGGGCTGGGCGGACGCTGTGCTCGAGTACCCGCAAGAAGTCATTGAAGTCAGCAGTATGCTCGGTGAGCCACCTGCAGAAGCCAGGTAAGCACGATTCCCTTTTTGGCAGCGCTAGTGTGAATTTGATGTCGTCCTTGCTTTGTTCGTCCTTGCTTTGTTCGTCCTTGCTTTGTTCGTCGTTGCTTTGTTCGTCCTTGCTTTGTCCGTCCTTGCTTTGTCCGTCCTTGCTTTGTCCGTCCTTGCTTTGTTCGTCCCTGCTTTGTTCGTCCCTGCTATGTTCGTCCCTGCTTTGTTCGTCGTGGGTTTCTTTGCTGCCTACATAGCATAACACCTTAACGTCATCTACTTACTGATCGTCGTTCACGATGCTAAGTCTCTCGCTGTTTTCACTTCTTCTGCTTCTTATCAATTTCGCCTTTCTCTGATTTACTCTGATTCCATATTCCGTACTAATTAGACTGTTCATTCCATTCAGCAAACCCTGTAATTCTTCTTCACTGTCACTGAGGGAATCAGTCATCAGCAAATCTTATATCATTTCACCCTGAATTTTAATTCCACTCTACAATCTTTCCATTATTTCCGTCATCGCTTCTTCCATGTATAGATTGAACAGTAGGGGCGAAGGATTACATTCCTGTCTGACACCCTTTATAATCCGAATACTTCATTCTTGGTCTTCCACTCTTATTTTACCTTCTTGCCTCTTGTACATATTGCAAATTACTCGTCTTTTCCTATAGTTTACATGTATTTTTGTCAGAATTTCTAACATCTTGAACCACTTGATATTGCCGAACGCTTTCTCCAGGACCACAAATCCTATGAACGTCACGGAACTTCAATTTTCTTTTCATTCTCCTGTGTATTATCCTTGTCGGAAACGTGGATACTTCAGCTGTTAAGCTGATTGTGCGATAATTCTCACGCTCCTCTGCTCTTGCAGTCTCCCAAATCGTGATGATTATATTTCTCTCAAAGTCAGATTATATGTTGCCAGACTCATACATTCTACACACCAGTGAGAATAGACCTTTTGCCACCTCTCCCAATGATTTTAGAACTTTTGATTGAATGTTGTCTATACCTTATGCCTTCTTTGATCTTAAATTTTCCAAAGCGCTTTTGAAATCTGATTCTAATCACCAATATTTTCCATACCGACTCCTGCTTGTTCTTCTGTCACGCCATCGGACAAGTTGTTCCAATCAGGGAGGCCTTCAGTGTACTCTTTCCAACTATCTGATCTCGCCTCTGTATTTAACACTGGAGTTCCCATTGTGCTCTTAATATTACCACGCTTGCTTCTAATTCTGTGGAAGATTGCTTTGACTTTTCTATATGCTGCGTCAGTCGTCCCAAGAATCATTTCTTCTTTGATTTCTTCACATTTTTCGTGCAGCCATTTCACGTTATCTTCTCTGCACTTCCTATTCATTTCATTCCTAAGTGACATATTTCTCTATTACTGAATTTTCCTGAATATTTTTGAACTTATATCTTCGATTGATCAGCGGAAGGATTTCTTATGTTTTCCATGGTTTCTTCGCAGTTAGCTTCTTTGTACCTACGTTTTTCTTTCCAACTTCTGTTACTGTCGTTGTTAAAGATATCCATTCCTCTTCAACTGAACTACCTATTGAGCTGCTTATTATTGCAGTAACTGTAGCCTCAGAGAACATAAATCTCATCTCTTCTTTCCTTAGTACTACTGTATTCCACTTCTTTGTACATCGATTGCTCCTGACGAGTCTCGTAAAATTGAGCCTACTCTTAATCACTGCTAAATTGTTATGACTCTATATCTACTCCTGGGTATGCTTTACAGTCCAGTATCTGATTTCAAAATGTTTGCCTGACAATAATATGGTGTGACTTTAAACCTCCCATATTTCGGTTCTTTTCCAAGTATACCTCCTCGTCTAGTGATTTTTGAACAGACTATACCAGCTATTACTACGATAAATTTACTGTAGAACTTAACTAGCATTTGTTCTCTCCTATTCCTATTATCAAGTACATATTCTCGTGTAACCCTTTCTTCTACTCCTTCCCCTATGATCGCGTTTCAGTCCCTCCATGACTATTACATAGTACTGAATTACCTGTTCAATATCCTCACTTTTTCTCTCTCTCCACCTTCAACTTGCAACGTCATCATGTATACCTGAACTATGCATGTTGTTGGTTTGCTTTTGATTCTCATGAGAACATATCTATACTCACTTTCTGCACTGCCTTTCTATTGATACTGAATCCTACTGCTGTTGCTACTACCCTATTCTCATGTGACCAGAAATCCGTTTCTTATTTTCTGGCTCCCAACCACATTCGAACTCCTAACTTTCCAGCTCCAGAATCATAGAACGTTATCCTTTCGTTGGTTACTCAACCTTTGATCATTGCCAATTCTTCCTCATTTAGGAGCAGTTTCAGACCTCAAGGGAAAGAGAGTGCCCTGAACCTCTGTCGGCCCCTCCGCCCTCTTTGGAAAGGCTGTTGGCTGAAAGAGGGCGACACCTGATGCTGGAAGTCTTCAGACACCAATGCTGATGATTCGTATTCAAAATTAAAGTGATGGTGAGGTTCAAACCTGGGACTGAAGACTTTCCTGATTACTAAAAAAGACGCTACCCCTGGGTGACTGGCCCCAAAGAGCAGGGTGTGACTCCCTGAGATATCCAGTCAAGCAGGAGCTATGAGCACTGGGGCTACTCATGCACACTGGGGGCAAACAAGAAGAGAATACTCCAGCCAGCACAGTAACATTGTCACACTCAAGGCTGTGCCTTACAATCACATTTCCTTCTCGTCTCTGTTCAGCTATCGCCCTGAATATTTTCCGTGCATTCCCTTTAACAAAGCAGACAGGAAATCTCTGCCCCCTGTCTTTTTTGAAGTTCCTTGTGGCGTTACCAGAGGTCGTCCAGGGAATCCTATCAGGTTTCCTGCTACGGGCATACAGCAGATTATATTCGCTGTTCATCTACAGGTGTACGACATATCTCCCACAATGTCAGTATTGATGTGACGTTTTCATCCAGCTATCATTTGTTGCCTCTCTCTCTCGGATACATATGCTCCAGACAAGTCTATTTTGTTTCTTTTTAAATTTAAAAAAAAAATCCATATTCAGTAGACTACAGGTTACTTCGCAAGTTGTAAACGTTGTCCATCAGATAAAATTGCATACACTGTGTAATCCATTTTTTTCTTTTAATGGTGGCCTCTACTGCAAACTGCTCAACACGAAAATTGTTGTTTATGAAACACATCACCACTGTTGTCTTTCCAAGGAATCGAATTGTGGAGACATTACATGCATATATACAGTTCTATTTGCTTTACTCAAATGCAAATTTTGAATATACTCTCGATAACTTTTATAGCATAGCTCTTGTAATTCTTGTCCATCTTCTTCATTCCCTCGGGCTTCACATCAGAGCGCCTGCATATCCATGACCATATAGTTTAAACAGTAAGTTGATACCCCAACTTATCAGTTTCTCTCTCTCTCTCTCTCTCTCTCTCTCTCTCTCTCTCTCTCTCTCTCTCTCTTTTTCCTCCAGTGATATAATTCAGCATCCATATATCAGTTTTCAAATCACCTCACAACCAAAAGTAGCAGCCAGATGACTTTAACTGCTTCTAAATTGTGTCTGATAGTTGTTCTGTCAGGGCAGCAAAATTGTTGGCCCTGATGTTTGGGATTTGGTCTGTGCTTCATTGTGAAAAATTTGTTGTTTTGCATCTTAAGCTATGCCATTGGGGTATATAGCAGAAGTAGTGCAGAAAAAGACCAGTTAATTGGTGGCACAGTCACGTTAAGTGAGGGGCTGGTGTTGTTGGCACTGTGTGTTCTGTTGCCCCGGTGGACAGTCCCTCAGCTGTATCGCCTACAGTGAGCCCCTGTGTGAACACGCCCACCCACACAGTGTTTCTCTGTGCAGCTCGCCGACCGCCACAGGGGGCGGGTCCACCCCCAACTCTGACAGTCAACCCCACAGCGGCCACAGCCGGTCTCCTGCTGCAGCTGCGCCTCCCACGTCTGCCCGACACACCCCTCCACCCGATGACGCAGCCGTCTCGCGCTTCCGGTGAGTTGTGTTGCCACACGTCCCCAAGTCTTACCCTCAGAGTACTGCTTATTTTGGCATTAATCAGCCGATATAGTAAATAAAATAAAATACAGATTCCTTCAGTTTTTGGATAGAGGTTACAGTTGCCATTAAACATTACTTATTTCTCACTTTTTTGGCTATGATATTTTGAAGATTGAGCACATGTGCAGAAGATTTCTCGCTCTCTGTATTTGCCGTGAGAATTAAGTTCAGTTCAGAGTCGCTCAACTTTAGCTACGTAGGAAGTTTCACATACAAATCATACCCATTTCCAAAGATTCTTTATATATTGATGTGTTGAATCTAGATTTTGTTTTTAGTGATGATTGTGTGTCTTACAAATTGATTCTGAATTAAATGGGTATGCAAACGGGATGTTTCACACAATTCCACTCAACAAAACTTACGTGAATGGCTGTAGATATAAGTTATTGAAGACACTCGGGAAGAAATGACGAAAGAAAGGTAAACAGAAATAAAAGTAATAATTACAAAGTTATTTAGTATTGGTATGAGGATGCAGCTTGTTTCGGGATTGTCTTAAAATGTAATTTGAATATTCCTTAAATGGTTCCCTAGTGAGTTACATCTGTAGTGACTATTGGAAATCTGTGCCGCACTGGAACAGGAACCCAGATTTGCTGCTTATTGCAGGCAGTCTCCTTGACCAGTCGGCTGCCTGAGCACACCTCCACTTCTGACTCAGTGTCTCATCGACACTTGCACTAGAGTTTATCCCGAAGGACTTGTGGGAAGAGTAGCAAAAGGGAAATCGAATCGGTGGATGTTACCCTACTGCAGAGGATGTACATGAGAACCTCTGGCGGTAGTGTTTGCAAACCATGGGTAAAAAACATGATCCACAATGGTAATTCCATCTACGCCAGCAAACGAATCAGCTGGTCTAATGGTTGAGGTATCTGCTCTCGAGAAGTGAGAAATGCAGTGGGTGTGGCTGAGTGGAGATGCGTACAGCACTGTATGGCTCGTCACTCGTAAACAAACTCCTGTATTCGATGGATGATGGAGGTCACCACGTATGATAAGTAGTGGATTTGATTCACAGAGGAGAAGTTTTGCATAATTGCATGGTATAGTAAACTTCTAGTTTCAGAAATGAGCAACTGACGTGGGCAAAGATAGTTGGTCGTACTGAAAAATATATTGACATCTCACAGTGAACTGATACATTTGCAAGATGACTTCATAGCCTGTGGATTTCAGTATCAAGTATGGACCATTTTATACTTCAGTTTTATATATACCCAACAGCAGTTTCCTCAGTGATGGTGCCACTAAACCGGAGTTACTAAATACAGTTTTCCTTAATTCCTTCACGAAAAATTATATATATTAGGTGTTGTGAAACAACTCAAATCACTTAAGAAAGGCAAGTCTTCTCGTCCAGATGGAATACGAATCAGGTTCCTTTCAGAGTATGCAGACACAATAGTGCCTTTCTTAGCAATCATATACAACCGTTCACTTGGCGAAAGGTCTGTTCCTAAAGACTGGAAAGTAGCAAAGGTCACACCAATACTCAAGAAAGGAAATAAGAGTAACCTATTGAATTACAGAGACATATTACTGACCTCAATTTGCTGTAGGATTTTGGAGCATATACTGTACTCGAACATTATGACTCACCTTGAAGAAAATGACTTACTGATAGATAACCAACACGGATTCAGAAAATATCGTTTGTGTGAAACACAGCTAGCTCTTTATTCCCATGAAGTAATGACTGCTGTCGACAAGGGATCTAACATCGATTCCATATTCCTAGATTTCCAGAAGGGTTTTGATACCATTCCTAACAAGAGACTATTACATGGTGTATACGGCCCGGAAGATTCCGGAAAGACCCAGGAATTTTTTCATCCGCAAGAAAACTGGGAAAAACGGGAATTTTCTAGAATCCCGGGAGTTTTCCATTGATGTAGTTTTCAGTTAATTTTTTGTCATTGTGACTGTTAATAACCGATACTCTAACTAAGGACTTTCCTGCAGACAAAGGGGACGGGGCTACACGAGCTGAGTGGAATAAAGCCGCACGGGTGAATGTAGTATGTGTGTGTGACTGACTGGTATGCAGATTACGAGCGTATAGCTACGTCCATAGATTCAGACTACCAGAGTGGAAATGAACGACCGACAGGAATAACAGATACGAAATATTAACATATTATCCAGATACGAAATATTAACGTATTATCTTGTCGCTGTATCAAAGAAAATGAAAGTTCGACAAAGTTTTGGACCAAGGCGCTTCACTAGAGAGGGCAAGTTGCACATTTCCTGTTAGCAGCCGCTTAAGTTCCATTCTGGGAGTAGCGCGGAAAACGCGTTGTACGAACACGTAATAACGCCTAACCGGAGAATAATCGCTGGATAATTACTAAACAGGTGATTCTGGCAGAGTGGCCTTCTTGCTATTGACCGGTGTTTTTCGCGCCATCCCTTGGTCTCTGCCATCCATGACCATCTCGCTGATCTTCACCGTGCTGCTTGTTCCATTGATTTCCTATGGGTCCCGGGCCATGTGGGTATCCCGGGTAATGAGCTCGCTGATCGTTTGGCTGGGGGAGCAGTTACTTACCCCCCGTTTTCTGTAACCCCTCCTGCTGCGGATTTACGGCTTCACATCAAATCCCACTTTGCACAGTCATGGGCCAATTCTTGGGAGGCTACTCCACTGTCTAATAAACTTCGTGCCATTAAGGTGAATACAGGCCCATGGCGTTCTTCCTTTCGCCTCTCCCGCAAGGACTTGACCACACTGTGTCGTCTCCGCATTGACCATACCAGGCTGACCCATGGTTTCCTTTTGCGTGATGAGCCACCCCCGCTATGTGGTTGTGGAGCCTTCCAGTCAGTGGCCCACATTTTGGTTGAATGCCCCCTTCTTTTGGCTCTGCGTGCTAAGTACAGACTCCCCCACACTTTACCTTTGATGTTGGCTGACGATTCCCGGATGGTCTCTCTGGTTCTAGGTTTCCTCCGGGAGAGTGGTTTTTATTCTCAGTTTTAAAGTTTTTAATCTCCCTCTGGTGTTGGGGCAGGGCGGTGAGTGTTTGGGTGTCTCCCACTGTAGGCAGTGTTCAGAGATTCCCGATTCACCTCCCTGACCGGAATCCTCTTTTCTTTCCCTTTTACTCTGTTTTTACCCCTTCTTTTTAAGGCTTGGTTAGTTTTTCTATTCCCATACGTACTTTCTGCATTATAGCAGTTGTACCTTTTAAGTCACAGGTGGTCTTGCCTATGCTGTTTCAGCATAGTGTTGGGTTCGTTCTCTTGCCAACTTCCCTCATTTGTTTTTACTAATGACAACTGACTGCCCTTTTACGTTTCCCCTTTATCCGTTTTATTTTTCTGACTATACTGAGATGTCCCGTTAGCAGAATGGAGTCTATTTGAAACAAGGGACTGATGACCTTGCTGTTTGGTCCCTTTAACCTCAAACAACCAACCAACCGTGTTAACGTTCAGTGACTTTGCTTTTTCTCCTTCCGTTTACTCTCGCGTCAAATGAAAGCAAAACGGATATCTTTGGCCGGGAGGTATCAAGTGAATTAAAATACATTCACATAATTACCGAAGGCTGATATACGTTATTAGTTTCAGACTTTACTTTATTTCCAAGTTTCTGACAGTCAAGCACTAATCGCCTTGCAGAACAATAAGTTATTTTTGTCTGTTTGCTAAAGAAATTTGGCTTTTATTAACCTTTTCTGCAGAGGCATCCAATGTATTTGAAACGAAATTTTTAATTCCACAGTACTGGCTAGTTTCAACTGGTCGCTGCATTTCAAGTGCAAGTTTTCATCTTCTATCACGTACGGCATTATGCCATAATAAAGAACCAAACGTGAGATAATGCAGCACTGGTACTCCAAGAAAATTTACATGTGAATCTGGACATACGAATGTGCGCTTTAAGTAGCAGTTTAAATGTGCACATTTTAGTATGGTTCACGAAGTTCTGATCTCTTGGAGTACCCTGGGACGTCTTACTGCTTTTACAACGTAATGTAAGATCTTTCAATGTTTTACACGTACGTACATACGGGCTTCCTACGTCATGTTAGCTGCGCAAGCTCGGGGCGCCTCTTACCTGGCGCTCTCCGGCAGCTGCTGGAACCAACCTGTTTCCAGCAGGTCGTGGAAAAATATTGCGAATGTTGGTTTGAAAAGCGTTAATTTCAAAGTAAATATCTTTTAACGTAAGTTGGACTATGCGCGAGGATGTACCATGAAATTCTTAAATCACAGTGTGTTTCACTCCATTTAAAAATCAACTCTTTGATGACAAGCCATTTACAAGAATTTCCAACCCTGGAGATCAGACATTTATGTCATTATTAAAAATTTTACTGCCACATTTGTGTGATTTATCTGAAAGTGTAACACGCGCAAAAAATCGACATCATTTCGAAAGATAAGCTTCTCTTGCAGCTTATTAACCTTAGTGACCAATATTATATGTGGAAGCTTTGCTTTTCTTGTAGCAACACTATGTATATTAATCTAAGCCATTAACTTGTGTGTTACCGCTGCTTAGCAGGGATGTTGCTATTGGCTGACTACATCACGCGCCCTATGCTCTGAGTACTCGCTGTCATGAGCTGGCGAGATCACGTGACATGAGCTGTGGCTGGCTTACAAAAGCGCATCGCAATCTCGATTTCAGTGATCCGGAAAGTAACATGCGGTGTTTGGTGGAATTTCAATGTGTGCTGTCGTAATACGAAAATACGCAACGTACATGTTGCTGCACGTCAAAGATATTTCCAAAACGTGTCTTTTTCCCTGAGTTTCGTTTTCTAAAGTGCCAGGAAATTCTACGCCCATGTCCAAAACCATAACCATTCAAAGGATTGATAAGTTTTGCACTTCCGAGGAATAATGTACCGTCACTTAAGACGGAAAAAGTGTTTTCATGTGGGAGAGTGTATTTTTAAGCGGGAAATCCGGGAATTTTTCCTTGTCCACGTATACATCCAGTATTAATCAAATTTGATACGTATGAAGTATCGTCTCTGTTGTGTGACTGGATTCTTGATTTCCTCGCAGAGATGTCACAGTTCATACTGATAGACGGCAAATCATCGAGTAGAATAGAAGTCATATACGGCGTTCCGCAAGGTAGTGTCATAGGCCCTCTGCCGTTCCTGATTTACATAAAGGGTCTAGGTGATAATTTGAGCTGCCCCTTAGACTGTTTGCAGAAGATGCTGTAATTTCCAGTAAAATCATCAGACGATCAATTCCAATTACAAAATGTTCTAGAGAGAATTTCTTTATGATGCGAGAAGTGGCAGTTGGCACCAAACAAAGAAAAGTGCGAGGTCATCGACGTGGGTACTAAGAGGAATCTGCTTAATTTTGGATATACGATAAATTGCAGAAATTTAAGGGCTGTCAATTCGACTAAATACCTAGGAATTACAATTATGAGCAACTTAAATTGGAATGACCACATAGATAATATTGTGGGAAAGGCGAAACAAAGACTGCGCTTTGTTGGCAGAAACTTGGAAGATGCGACAAACCTACCAAAGAGAGCCTACATTACACTTGTACGTCCTCTGCTGGAATATTGCTGGGCGGTGTGGGATCCTTACCACGTACGATTGGCGGAGGACAGCGAAAAAGTGCAAAGAAGGGCAGTTCATTTCGTGTTATGGCGCAATATGGGTGAGTGTCACTGACATGATTCGCGAGTTGGTGTGGCAGTCACTGAAACAAAGGCGGTTTTCTTTGCGACGAGATCTGTTTACGAAATTTCAATTGCCAGGCAACAAACATAAATTTTTCAATTTTCGTGCATACAAATCATGTAGGTAATAATGCGTAATTTGGCACAGGAAGTACATAGCTACAAGTAAAAAAAATTTAAAAACGCTAAATATAAGATGACACACACCTACATGTATTACATGCACACTGAAAACATCATTGATAGTGTCGAATTGTATACTTAGTGTCCAGGATGATAGTAATAATTATGCGGCACATGCTGATATCAAAATCAGTATGCTCCGTAGAGAATGTGAAACAAAGCAGAAGAAAATAGAACGCCAGGATGAGATGCAAGACTTGGAAAGGTAAGAAGTGGGGAAATGTTTAGGATGCAAACACAACAGGCTATGTTACAACGAAAAAAGTGAGAAACTTACTGTTAGAGAAGGAAGCAATGGACTTACAGCACACACAATAACAAACTAGGACAATGAAAAACAAAGAATAAAGTTGTTGGGGATGAATTGGTAGCTTTCAGAGAAGGTAGAAAAAGATCAAATAGGTAAATAACAGGGCCAAATAGAAATCCTTGGTTAATGCAGGAGATACTGAGTTCAACTGTTAAAAGAAACTATAAAAATTCAGCAAATAAAGTAGGCAAAAGGAAATATGAATGTTTAACAAAGTATTGACGAGAAGTGGAAAATGGCTAAGGAGGACTGTGTAGAAATTGTGTGTGTGTGTGTGTGTGTGTATGTGTGTGTGTGTGTGTGTGTGGTGTTCTCAGAGCTACTGACAGTTTTGGGAGAGTAAGGCATGGCAAAACTCTCCCATATGGTATGACACAAATCTCCCATCTAGTGTGCAAGATGTATGAGGGAGGCGAAATACCCTCACATTTCAAAAATAATATGAGATTTCAGTTCCAAAGAAAGCAGTTGGTGACAGGTGTGAGCACTAATGAGATACCAGTTAAGTCATTGGGTTGCAAAGTATGAACATCAGCTCCTTGCAGAATAATGGAAAAACTCGTAGAAGCTGATGTCGGGGAATATCAGTTTGGGTTCTGTTGATGTCTAGGAATATGAGGCAATACTGACCCTACGATTTCCGTTGGAAGATACACTACTGACCTTTAAAATTGCTACACCAAGAAGAAAAGCAGATAATAAATGGGTATTGATTGGACAAATATATTATACTAGAACTGACATGTGATTACATTTTCACTCAATTTGGGTGCATAGTTCCTGAGAAATCAGTACCCAGAACAACCACCTCTGGCCGTAATAACGGCCGTGATACGCTTGGGCATTGAGTCAGAGCTTGGATGGCGTGTACAGGTACAGCTGCTCGTGCAGCTTCAACACGATGCCACAGTTCATCAAGAGTAGTGACTGGTGTATTGTGAAGAGCCAGTTGCTCGGCCACCATTGACCACACGTTTTCAATTGGGGAGAGATCTGGAGAATGTGCTGGCCAGGGCAGCAGTCGAACATTTTCTGTATCCAGAAAGGCCCGTACAAGACCTGCAACATGCGGTCGTGCATTATCCTGCTGAAATGTAGGGATCAGCAGGGATCGAATAAAGGGTTGAGCCACGGGTCGCAACACATCTGAAATGTAACGTCCACTGTTCAAAGTGCCGTCAGTGCGAAAAAGAGGTAACCGAGGCGTGTAACCGATGGCACCCCATACCATCACGCCAGGTGATAGGCTAGTATGGCGATGACGAATACACGCTTCCAATGTGCATTCACCGCGATGTCGCCAAACACGGATGCGACCATCATGATGCTGTAAACAGAACCTGGATTCATCCGAAAAGATAACGTTTTGCCATTCGTGCACCCAGTTTCGTCGTAGAGTACACCATGGCAGGCGCTCCTCTCTGTGATACAGCGTCAACGGTAACCGCACCCACGGTCTCCGAGCTGGTAGTCCATGCTGCTGCAAACGTCGTCGAACTGTTCGTGCAGATGGTTGTTGTGTTGCAAACGTCCCCATCTGTTGACTCAAGGATGGAGACGTGGCTGCACGATCCGTTCGTTACAGCCGTGCGGACAAGATGCCTGTCATCTCGACTGCTAGTGATACGAGGCCGTTGGGACCCAGCACGGCCTTCCGTATTACCCTCCTGAATCCACCGACTCCATATTCTGCTAACAGTCAATGGATCTCGACCAACGCGAGCAGCAATGTCGCGATACGATAAACCGCAATCGCGATAGGCTGCAATGCGACCTTTATCAAAGTTGAAAACGTGATGGTATGCATTTCTCCTCCTTAGACGAGGCATCACAACGACGTTTCACCAGGCAACGCCAGTCTACTGCTGTTTGTGTACGAGAAATAGGTTGGAAACTTTCCTCATGTCAGCACGTTGTAGGTGTCTCCACTGGCGCCAACCTTGTGTCAATGCTCTGAAAAGCAAATCATTTGCATGTCACAGCATCTTCTTCCTGTCGGTTAAATGTCGCGTCTGTAGCACTTCATCTTCGTGGTTTAGCAATTTTAATGGCCAGTGGTGTATTATTCAGACAACATTCTGCATCACTAGAAATAAGTCTTCTCACCACGGCAACTAAAGACAGTCTCTCTAATTTAGATTTTTTTCACAGTTTTCGGAAAATATTGAAGTAGCTTTTTTGAATTTGTACTGAGGCATAATTTTACTTTCACTGTGTAAAGGAGTGTTGTCGCTTTTTGAACTTTCACCAGGTCCAGTGTTTAATTTTGACTATGTGAGGCAAGTATATGTGACACCCATTGCCCCGGGGGGAGGGGCGGATTGAATGGAATATCAAATGCGAAGAAACAGGACACCAGTTGCGTTACACAATTTTTATCGAAACTAGTGTGCTCTTTCTTCACATAGACATTCTTCAAAAACAGACGTTGAAAATGAGCAAAAATCTAAACGACAAAACTGGTCGCTGCAGTGGACTCGGGGAACTGCTGGCGTAATCGGCGCCCAGCGCTACCAACAGAAACGGCAAACTTTCAGATTCACTCACAGTTTTGGCGCTACAGCTGCAGGGTCGCTGGCGTTTGCAGAAATGAAAAAGCAGAGAAGTCGGCGTGAAGTGTTGCGGACAAATCCGATACGTGACGAAACCGAACGATGGACCCACGAGACACCTTTCAGTGTGCCACTTACATGCAGTTACCGCAGCTTGCACGGTGGTTGTCGGGAGGCGTGGACATCCGTCGTTTTCCTTTCAGTTCTTGCTCTGAGGGGGATAGCTTGTTGATGTACAGAGTATCCAATAATAAATCAATACTCCAACGTACAGCTCTAAAACCGGGAGTGTACTTACAACGTGCAGCCCATATTTTTATAGGCAGGCACGTTGATGATTTTGCGCTGATATATCCATACTTTCCTCGATACATGGGGAGCAGATAACGGTATTCTATTTTGTGTCGATACATCGGATACTGTACATTTTAAAAATATCAAGTCATAGGCAAGCTCTATCATTCCGCAATCGACGTCTGTTAAAACCCGTCGTGCGGCCATCAAGACGTCGGTAACCCTTTCCCAGGAGCCACCTCAGTACAGGTGACAGCGCGGCCAACCCGCCGCCCTTTTATACCTTGTATACGCGATACTGCTGCCATCTGTATGTGTAGATATCGCTATCCCATGACCTTCTGTCAGCTCAGCCTGTCTCTGCCTGGAAGCACCCGGGTGGTTCTACAGCGCAAAAGACCTGCTGTCAATTAGAAATCAGAAACTACTCGAAATTGTACGTAGACGGAATAGATTTTAAATAAGCTAAACATTTATTCAAAACAACTGATGCCTTGTCATCCACAAACTAAATACTTTCCTTAGTGAAGTGTGGTTTCACATTTTAATGAACAATATGATCAAATAGCCCACCATCGACTGCTAGACACATTTGGAATCGCTGTTTGAGCGAGAGAGATGTGCTGGACAAGCTACATTGGATGATACGTTGTCGTGTGGTCTGGCTCGTATCATCTGACATAAGTCCCTTCATGACAGACTCTATCTTTCAGTGCTCCCCGTAGAAAGAAATCCATTTGAGTCATATCAGGGCACCTGGCTGGCCTTTGTACTGCAGCATTCCGTCCCATACAACGGCCAGGAAACTTTCCATTCATTGGTCGCTTTGGAGCAGGCGAAGAGTCTGGGCAGTGGTCGTGTTCGATCCACATACACTGTCGGTTGTCCACGGAACTACCTCCAGAAGAATAGGCTCGATGTTAGTAAGAATATGTGCATACGTATTTCCATTTAATCACCCCGTGGAAGAAGTAAGGTCCCACAGTATAATTTCATATCGTGCCAAATCATACATTGGTAATTCAGTACCGTTAGTATTCTACCTGATGAAGCGAGCGCACATTTTCAGAATCGTTTGCCATGCACTGCAGCGCAGAAAGACAAAATTTTGAGCCACGTTCAAAATCACGTCCTCAGGAATTCCCAGTGGAGTCTGAGATGGTAAGGGTGGCATCAATGTAAATGCGGGGTGCGAGAGACACTCGTCTGCCTGACCCCTCATTCAATGAACACAGGATATCTTAAAGAATACCCGCTCTGCATTTAAATTCCTTCGTCCGTTTCTGAAGGGTTGCCCTGCAAGGCAAAGGAATGTCTCGCTTTCGCAAATAAGTGTATGCTTTAGGTGACAGAGCTCTCAAAGTTAATGGATGGGCAGTGTCCTCCGAATTCCACTTTGCCCTTTTATTTTCATTTAATAGACATCTTATTTGTGCCAGTGTAAAACACTTTGACAATACACTGTTTACACTTTTGTGGAATTTGACTTTTTCTTTCGTATCAGATGACTCTTCTGCCCGCTTCAGCGAAAGAACACGTCGGAGATCTTTCGTTTTACTTCGTAAGGCTGCATCACATTTTTTAGTGCCGCTTCTTTCTGTGCATTCAGTTTTTTTTAAAAGTTCAATCTCGGCCCTCAGTTCCTTAATTTCCAAATTCTTATTCAATAGTTCAGTGGGTGCATGAACGCAATCTGTACGTGTGGTTCGGTCGACTTTCTTTTTTTTTTCGGTGACACAGTTTCTAAAGCCGTCAAAGCTCGCTTTTGCAAACTTGTTGCTCCACAGCGTTGTGCACGACTTCCGGATCCCTAAGGAATGAATTTAATTTTAATTTTATTATTCCTCAAAGTATTTACCGAGTAGGCCTACTATTCCTAAAATTTTTCACCAAGTACTATGCAACTGCATTAATTTCTCACTAAAAATCAGATCAATTGACAAAAGCGATTAAATATCACCGGCATAAGCGGCTGCAATAGCCTAGTTTGATAAAATGTAAAAATACAGTGTAAGAGGTAATACAGGTATACGAACCCATAACCTCGAACATGGGAGTCAGAAACCATACCACTACGCTGCAAAGTCAACTGGTCAGCATCAGCTATTGTTACAGAAGTAAATGTAAACAAATTACGCGAAATATGATTTTGTCATTTTAACTATATACTAGCTTTAAAATACTCAACATATCGAGAATACTTAAAGAAACGGCTATTTCTAAGACAAATGTAGCTATTATATCCAGGAGGAAAAGCAAATACACTTGAGCAACATTATTTATTGCCTGTACAATATAGCGAGTCATTCACTCCCGTAAAGCAATATAGTAATGCGTCAAAAGGCATCGCATTTATGTGAATTCGTTTGTATTACGGTAATTTTTCAGTTTCAATTATTGAAAGTGTTATGTATGTGCAGACGTCTTACCCTTTCGTTTGCATCGCCGCTTTCCACAATTTCTTGTCCACGCCAGTTCGGAATATTTATGCAGGGGATTGCTGCTGGTAATAACTTCTTTCTTGAAGATAACCCTAGAAGCTCATTTCTCAGATCCAGTTCATAATCTTCTGGCCGATAAGGAGCTGACCACACATGTGCAGGTTTCACATTCACTTTGTCCTTGCGTTTGCATCGAACCATCCATTCACGTCGCAAGTGCTCATCCTTGGGAAAAACGTGATACGTAACGTCCGTCGTCGTCCGAGCACTGTTAATGCAATGTTGCCACGGCACACTTACAGCGAGTCTTGCTCGTGGCTGTCTCAAAACTGAATGCTCGGCGCTGCAGCCTCCTCCCCTCTCCGTGACGTCAAGGCGCGCGAGGGCGTCTCCGAGTTTTTTTACTCGCTTGGGGCCGGAATGGCCTGCCTGCTTTTCCTATATGCCTCGGTTCCGAAATGCCGTGCCGCCGATTCCGCGGCGCGCGCCTTAAATCGGTGGCGACGCACTGGGCAGACCCATCCGGGCAGCGTTCATTTTTGGGTAAATGAGTTGGCACCACTGCGAGACAGCAGACGATAGCCATCTCCCGAAACACAACATTGTGGAGTAAATTACATCAACACAGGAACAGAAATCAAAAGCCAAGGTTGCTACATAAATTACGAATATACATCAGTACCGAATAGCTGTTCATCTAAAGGCATTTTCATCTACAATTCCCTCCTAAATGGATGGATATATTCCAAAGCGATTATAAACGAAATGTGGTGCAATTATACCGGACAACTAAAGACTTGGTCTTCCATTGTGTTTCCTCTAAGAGGTAAAAGTTCCCCTTGATTGGGTGGATTGAAGCGCAACCATTCTTGTGATACGAGTAATTTTTTTTGTTTTTACGGCAACAACTAATTTGTGTAATGTCGGCACTAGTTTTTAGCCATACAAAAGTCCCTATGGTTGATCAAATTACCTATTTTGAGAAGCTGCTTGCAATGATGGATTTATACTCCAAATTTCGTAGTGCACTTTCTTGGCGGTTCTGGCAAACCGCGTGGTTTATTTTCGGTCGCCTTTCTGATGCGTCCAATAGCGGCATGGCTGACTTGTGTGTAAACTACAATCCTTTCTTTTTGAGACTGGCAACATTAGCCCCCAGTTCTCTCTGTGCCGACTCTTTAATACAATCCGTGATTGCAACAGAGGTGACTGAGCCATTTTTACCCCAAAGATCGCAATTCTTTGCATTGTGCAGATTTTCCTGTGATGTGGTGCGCTTGTCGATCATCTCTGAATAACATATTCGTACATGTCCACAGAGCATTTCACACGGTGGATTACTGTCGACTGTTGAAGAAGATGGAAACGTGTGGAATAGGTTCCCATGCATGTGAGTGGGCCTCAGCTCTTAAGTGACAGAACCCAGTATGTTGTCCTCAGTGGCGAGTGTTCGCCAGAGGCAGGAGTGCTCCAGAAAAGGGTGGTGGGACCGCTGTTACTGTCTGTATACATAAATGGTCCGGTCGACAGGTATCTGCAGCTGTTTGCTGATTGTCCCCTAGTGTACAGTAAGATGTCGTCGTGAGTGAGTGTAGAAGGACACAAGGCGAGTTGGACAAAATTTCTAGTTGGTGTGACGAATGGCAGCCATCTGTAAGTTGATGCAGGTGAGTAAGAAAAACAGACACGTAGTGTTGAGGTGTTCCGCTAGACACAGAGGCGTCGCTTAAATGTCTGAGCGAGAGTTCGCAAAGTGATACGAAATGGAACGAGGTTGAGAGGACTGCGGTAGGGAAGGCGGGAGGTAGACTTTAGTTTGTTGGGAGAATTTTAAGAAAGAGTGGTTGGCCTGTAGATGAGGCTGCATGTAGGCCGCTGGTGCGACCTATTCTCGAGTACTGCTCGAGTGTTTGGTATTGGCAACAGGTAGAATTAAAGGAAGACAGCTATAGGATTGACAGCTGAGCTGCTAGATTTGCTATTGGTAGTTTAGAGTGACGCAGAGGTATTGCGCAGAATCTTCAGGAACTCAAATCGGAATCACTGGAGGGGAGCCGACGTTCTTTTCGAGGAATTCTGTTGAGAAAATTTAGAGAACCGTCTTTCGAGGCTGACTGCAGAACAGTTCTAGTTCTGGCAATGTACACTTGAGACAAGGCGTGTGAAGATAGGGTGAGAGGCATTGTCGCTCGTACAGAGGCATACAGGCAGTCGTTTCTCCCTCGCTCTACTTGGGAGCGGAACGGAAAAAGCAGATGACTGCAGTCAGTTGAGAACTTTTTATATGTACCAGTTACTACTATTGTTTCATATGGTTGCTGCTCCACCTACATTGATTATTTTGTACTGAATGCAGCAGTTTTATTAGGTCTGTAGTTTCTAGTTGGTATTTCACTTGTCTTTGGAGCTTCTTACTGGCTCTCTCGCTTGGGATTAGCCTTCAACTGTGGGGAGAGGTTCCCGCGACATTGGTTAAAGTTCAGCAATGCCAGATCTATACAAGTATTTTGATATTTGTAAGTGAACATGCGATAATGAATCAACACTCTGTTTGTATTTCTTACAGGCACCTGATTTCTTTCTGGCATGATCCAATTTATGCATTGCATTAGATACAGGAAATACAGTACTTTTTTGAGACTGGTCTAAAGTTACGGTTTAAGTGTTTGTACTACTACTGAAAGAGAAATTTTACTCGGAAGCAGCGTAGTTGGTGTACACTTGAAGTTTACTTAGACCTTTTTAAGTATAAATGTAAAGTTTTACGCCTTCTGTAGTGGTGTGTAACTTATTTTGTGTCCAGAATTTTCAGAAAATGCAAAAAGTTGCACAAAGTTAACATGACTAAGTATAGTAGTTGTGCAGGATACCGCCTACCACAGACCATATGGTGGGTTGCAAAGTGTGTAAGCAGATGGAAATGAATGTTCCAGTGGATGTATCTCTTGTTGCATGCATGATTATATGAGCACATGTGACGATTATTATGCAGCGGGTAGTGTGTGTGTGTGTGTGTGTGTGTGTGTGTGTGTGTGTCAGGGAGAGTCGACCTGGTGCCCTTGTTGTATTTGAAAGATGTCGACAGACTTATTGTGTACGAAGCAGTGACTTTTATATTTTATGTCGGTATGTCAGGAAATTTCCATGTTACTGGTCTGAATCACTTAGCTGTCTGGTGAGGAAATTGTATTTCAGTACTTACAGATGAGTGTAGTTTCTAGTGTTTTCTTCCTAAGTGAAAGAAGGAATTGGTACCCAGAGAAGGTAGTTTTAGGGGTGTGTTTGAATGTAGATGAAGGATTGGGTAGCAACTGCATGCCGAGGTGAAAGGAGGCGGATCTGTGGAGTGAACTATGAGGGAATGTGCCAAATGTATTTGTTACGGGATGGAGTGCACCTATTTTTAATGGGAGATGGGTGAAGTTTTTGATTATGGGCTAGTGCTGTGGATCTGTCTGTAATACGCTGGTTAACCCGTATCGCAGAAGCGAGATTTCTAGATTTGTGACATGTCGCTCGGAAGAAGTGTATTCCGAATTGTTGGCAGTTTTGCGGCTGTGACAGTTTCTTTCATTTGGTGTGTGTGTCTCGATAGTAGAGAGTAAGTGTGTCGATGTTTTGTGCAGGAGCCTTTCTGATGAAGAGCGAGGCAGGAGGCTGATGAAGGCGGCTGAGGAGGGGGCGGTGGAGGAGGTGCGGGCGTTGCTCGCGGCTGGGGCGGACGTGCGGACGAGGGGCGAGGGCGGGGTGACCGCCCTGCACTGCGCTGCAGGGAGTGGCCACGCGGCTGTGGTGCGGCTGCTGCTCTCTGCGGCGTCCGACCCCAACGCCAGGACTCAGGGGGGGCGGACGCCGCTGCACTTGGCGGCATTCTTTGGCCACACAGAAGCGGCGGCTGCGTTGCTGCAGGCCGGAGCCGACAGGGGGGTGAGGACTAATGACGGGATGACCCCCCTGGACTACGCCAGGCGGAAAAACCGGCAGCGGCTCGTCGAGATGCTAACACAGCATTAATACGTGCCAGTAGTACTTCATTGTACAGGATATTAAAATAAAAAATTGAAAAAAAAAATCGCTTTCTCTATTCATTTCTACCTTTTGCAGTCCACACAATTTCACCAGTAACACCACAACTACTGCAACAGCAGGAGATATCTGTAAACCAACGTGACAAACCTTCCTTTTGAGAATTCACTCTGTAAAACATTTGACAAGCAATTTCTGCAAAAGCTCAGCAACAATTGACAAATACTCCATCATTCATAAACTCCACTTCTCTCTCCCTCTCTTGTGCTTCTCGTCCCACATACAATATTCAAACAGCTTACAAGAATACAGCCGACGTCTTCCACAACCGCCTGTATTTCGAAATGTAAACACCCAATCTCTTCCAAGAGACAAATGCGAGAATACCGGTTGTTGTGCGTTAATGTTAGTTTTTTGCACCAGTCTCCTACATTACATAATTACTGCAAACTATTTGCTAGCAGTGTCTATGTTCCTACATTACATCACTGCAAACTGCACCCTACTCATATTACTGCCATATAAGCTGTTCACTTAGAATGTATCTTCAGATTTCACACTGAATTCACTTCTGTGCGTGCACTGCACAAGTACTTTTCATGTTTAATTGCAATGTCACATTGGTAGCAGTGCTCACACCACATCATGCTCACACCATCTGCAGGCTTCTTGCCAGCTCACCTTCAAATAAAGAGAATTGAAGAACCACCTAAAATCATTAGACTCCTAAACACCTCCCTTGCTGCTCTTACAGAACAAACTACCATCTCTCAGGGAATTATACTCAATCACGTGGGACATGCAGCCATCACTGGAATTATTCGGCAGTTTCCCAAAGTACACTTTTGCGTCTCTGTACACGCTTTGGAAGCAGACCACATTTGGAACATTCATTCCCCTGTCTGCTGTGATACAATTAGACTTGGCATCCCCGTGCGTGCATGTGTGACCAAAGTGGCAGACTGCATTCTGAACAAGAGCTTCTGTGGCCCTCATGTGGCGGCGTTACACACGGAAGCTCCTCAACATTCTCTGTGAGGAAGCAGCGGCGCCAGGAGACAGTACTGACTTGGTGAGTGACCTCCACGCCATTGATGAATACTTCAGGCTCTGCCAGTTCATCCTCAACATAAATAAATGTAATACACTGTGCATACACAGGAAAAGAAATCCACTACTGTACAATTACACTGCTGACCACAAATTGCTGGAAACAGTAAGTCACCTACCGTAAAATATCTAGCAGTAACTATCCAGAGCGACGCTACGTGCAATGACCAAAAATACCAATTGGTAACAAACTGCAGTACATCTTTTCTCAGCGATTCCATAATCATATGTTTTGGGCTCCTAAATCCAAATTTCGTGCTTCCTGCCCTGTAGTATGTAGGCTTCACAACGAAAGCCTCAAAATTTTCCGACTTTTCTCAGATTTTCATTTATTTCACAAAGACTACGTGTTTCTCATAGTTGACAACCCAACACAAAATTAAATTGGACAAACTCTTCTACAACATGCAGCAATCAGCAGTGATTTTCTGACGGCGAGTGGTGACCGCGCTAGAGCGTCCTAAAAAAAACGGTGACTCCCCAAAATTCGGATCGCGCCTAACGCCATTCACCTGTTGCACTCTGCTATTACGGCACTTTGGAACGGTAAGGCACGCTTCAGCAGACGGAAAAAAGCCCAGAACTCCACCTGTGTTCTTCGCATCGTCAAACACAATAGCACTCACGGCAGACATCCGCTGTCGAAACGGACGTCATATATTTTGAAACGTGTTTGCATTTATTTAAACTAGTGCTTCTAAGTGTGTGGTTGGTATCTGAGAAATCGCTAAAATTTATTTTGATAACGAAATACGTAAATCTCAGTCCAGTGCGACAGAAAAGTGTAAAAATCAAATTTTGTACGGAAGTATGCGAAGCACACGCTACACGATGCGAAATCCAGGCTAGCCGGTACATCAAACAATTCGCCTGCGAGAGAGGAGGTCGTTTTCAATGTAATTTATACATACCATTTATCTGCAAAACAGATAACTCAATTTAAAATATTGGTCCTGAATATTGTAAATCTTTATCTTCAGACTTGTAAACAATAACTGCACCAGATCTGCTGTCGTGTCTATTGTGCAAATGAAGATAAAATGTAACGCATCCCGCATTGTGTCAAAACTGCTCCAAAATTCACAAGATAACGCCTTTCTGAAATAATTTAGGGTTTCGGAAAGTCTGAAATGATAATTTCACAGATACATTCTGGTGTGAGGCGGAGGACAGTTTGAGTACCACAGCTGTTCCGGCCTTTTCCTGTTGCAGTCGCGATGCTAGAAATATCTTTGGACTACTCGTCTATTAAGAGCTCTGAATGGAAAGTAAGAAACCCGGAGAACATCTGGCGTGCATTTCCTCGCCATGTTACAGTTTTAGGTGGAACCTTTAACCTGCCACCTCTGCAGTGGGCGACATAGGTGGCTGAGACTGACGGCAGGGCCAGGGAATCGTGAGAAACTGATCCAAGTGCTTCACTCAAAAACTACCTCGGGCCATTAATCTGAGAAACGAGTCGTGAAGACAGCATCTTAGACTTGCAAGTGACAAATAGACCCGAACTTTTCGAATCTGTTAGGGTAGAACGGGGAATCAGCTATGCCAAGACCGTTACAGTGTTACCGAATACGACCGTAACCATAAATAGAAAATAAGTTGGGAATATTATTGTGCTTAGCAAGAGCGACGAGAAACAGGCTTCAGGTTACCTTTCCTTTCCTCTGCAGCACCAACAGCGCGGGTATCAGTGGAAGAAGTTGAAGAGCATTGTGAAATACGCTTCAGACAGGTGTGTACCGACCAAATGCGTTTCAAGCCCAGTTTCACAGCGATGAGTTTACGGCGCTGGTTTCCATTTAAGTGCGCGTCTCCGCACGCCACATCACGAGATAACAAAGGAATTTCCGAGATCCGAATTTCATCGATAAAAATGACGCCAAAGAAACTGTTGTTTCTGGAAAGAGCAACGTATCTGTAACATGTTGCATTACTCTCTACGTAAGGAAAGCCTGTGTAAACATTCGGTCTTGTCTGTAAGGCAGAAACGCTTACGACACTGTTATTCACGTGCAAACAGCAACAGGTGGCGTCAGACTGCCCGCGCAGTCGCCGAGGGGAAACTCGCCGGTGGGGGAGCGACGCAGAATGGGGGCAGCGAATCCGGCAGAGGGCCGCGCATGCGCAGAAGCAGCGGCGGGGCGGGAGCAGGCGGTAGGGGCGGTCCGACCACGGCGGCGGAGAAAAGACCGGCCACACGACAGGGGGGCCGAAACTAAATCAGGACGATCACTTCCGACATAAAATCTGTAATACTGTTTAGCGATTACTGCTCCAGTTGTACTCAACAGTTTATAAATCGGTGATGATCGCAGACGCCAGCGTCCGGCTGCCATTTAATGTCCGGTATTACAAAGATATTTTCTCCCGCTCTCGCAGCAATTTCGCAGTTATGTCAGAGCACGGTACATCTATCTAATGGCAGCCCACGATGTACTAACACTAAACATTACTTCGATAACAACCTCTGTTAAAATTAGTGCTCTGGATGATTTAATACATGTAATGTTTTATTTTTGCAGCAAGTCTCTCAATGACATCAGCTGACTTTCAAGCTGTCATTACTATCGATGCAGAAATCAACAGCGCAACGGCAGTTCTTTTAAGGGATGGGTTTACACCTGAAAACGTCCAACTTTATCCCATCAGACGTGCAATTGCATGTTCTGTCGCTGAGACATTGCGCTTAAATATTTACGCGCCATCCGGGACTGAAGTTACATATGCACGATCGGATTATTTTGTTTAATCGGGATTTCCCACATCTTTTGGTAAATATGTATATGGGAAGCACACGCTACACGATGCGAATTAGAGGCTAGTAAGTACGTCAAACAATTCGCCTGCGAGAGAGCAGGCCGATTTCAATCTAATTTGTATATGTCATTTGTCTGCAAAACAAATTACTCTGATTAAAATGTTGGCCCTGAATATTGTTAAGCTTTGTGTTTAGACTTCATTTACCTGTTTGAAACATCTAAAATGATATATTTTCACAGATACATTGTGACAGTCGCTGTACCTTGCGGTGGACATGAACGTTGATGGTAATTAAATTTGTTGGCCTAGCTGTGTGAACGGAACGCTCCTCTGTTCTGGAACCAGTTACTATTAAGAGAGTGACGGAACTGTCAAAAACGTACGGTACAGGTCCAGCGCGACAGCCGTCTGGAGGCAGAAAGGGTGCCAGCATCACAGAACCAGCAGACGGATTCGATACGCCCGCGCATGCGCAGAAGTACGCCTTCTGCTTCTCGCTCGGGTGGCCACCGGCCAAGTGCAGAGTTTCGTAATGCAGATTTTGCGCCTTTTGCGGTGAGTAACTCTTCACGAACACAGTAACTAAAAGATGTAGAAAAAGAGCCGGGAGGACGCATTGTCAAAGGCGTTGCGAATGTGGTCACCTCTCTAAACCTCTGCACTCCCTCCGCATCAAACAAGAGAGCTCCAAGGGAAAGATTTTTCAGCCATCGACTCAGAAGGCGCGACACCCTTCTGTGTCCGCCCTGCAAAATCTGACTGCAGGTCTGGACACGGACGCCGCAGCTGAGCGGCGCGCCGTTACACGCACTCACTGCACGCACGTCTCGCCAGTGTCGGCTTCGAGGCCTGACAGACTCCACACCACAGCGGGCTGTGAGCAACTGTGCAGGATTACGACGCAGCCCCTGTCAGCTTCTCCGACCGTGACACTGTAGTTGTGAAAGCAAAAGGTCTACCTCGTCCCAAAATAATTGGCGGAGGATAATGGAAATTAAATTGTAACCTCCTCCACATGACATCGGTGAATATACATTTCATTGCTCGGTACAAACGCTTCTTCCGTAACGCGAGTGAGTCGCGGCTGAATCTTGCAAAATCCGGTGTTCGGAAATTAGTTACAAATGTCGCCTACAGGATTGAAGTAAAGCGTGAATTTCATTTTGAATTATTTGAAACGTGTAAGAATAATTAGTAATTCTCACTACATCATTCAAAAAAATAATTCGTTCACGTGACATATCAGACTGTAAATAATACAAAACGTGTTGGCTAGTCCTTCGCACGACTCACTTATCTACAGAATTTTCATTTGGGGAATAGTAAACAGTTATGTATAAAATGCTATACAGGCAGCCATGTCCTCCAGATAAACTCATGTGTGTTAACTGGAGAAACACTGGCCACGGTGGCTGGAAAGGAACAAGTAGGGGCGAAGCCTTCGACTGCAGGCGACGGACTAATTGGGCGACATTTTGGAAGAAAAATTCCTCCAACTGTCAGCAAAGCGAGGCCGTGAAGATGGTGTAAAGCGTGTGGTGACAAAATTAAAAAAGAAACTGGAGAGTTGAAACGGAAAGAAACAACATACTAATGTTCAGTGTGTGATGTTGCGCTGTGCAAGGCAGAATGCTTTGAATCGTTTCACGCTCTAACAATATACCAGCACTTGCAAAGTAAGTTAGAAATCAGATTAATAATGTTGCTCACGCAGCATATGTTATCTTTATCGGGCAACATCAAAGTTATTCACTTTGGATGGTATCGTCAGAATGGAAATAATGAGGTCACTGCAAAAAGAGTCATTAATTTGGCACTTACGTTGAATGGATTCCCACGTAGATTTCGTCCAAGTCGTTATGGCTCATCTTGTTGATTCTAGGGTGATTCCACTTTGACTGCTAGAAGGTCCAGATCTGTGTTTTAGCAATATTTGAAGACGTAACAAATGCGTTTTTGCGGAAATTCTTAATGATCAAACAATCCCAGATCAGAATAATGGTATGGTAGAAGTAATTTTTGACTTGGTGTTCACGATCCACATTCTTATTAAACTTCTTGTAAATTCACATATACTTCTTCTTAATTGTCAAATCAAGAAAACAGTTTTGTATCAATCTTCGTATACTTGATTTCCACTTTAACGAAATACAAGACTTGACTGTTCTTTTATAAAGCGAAATAACAACTTCTGCCAAAGCGAAACAAAGACTGCTCTGTGCGCATTCGCGCCAAAATGGTTACAATTAAGTCAAAGATTATGACAGTCTCACAGAAAAGAATACACACAAGAACCATATCACTGTAATATATCGATACATCAGGGTAGCTATAGATTAATAAAACAAAGTGTGAATATTGTCACAAAAATATGTCTGTTACTTGGCAGAAAAGTAGTAAGATATTACTGGTATCGACAACTGGAGTTGGAGTGCCGTAATGGTCAGTTAAATAAAGAACCATTACAACACGAAAGCCATTTACGTATACAAATTATTTATAAAAAATTGTAATTAGTTGTGTATTGCGATATTTTTTAATAAATGCGTTTCAGTTTGTTTTTATAAAACATAAACAAGTCCAATATTCATTCTACCTATAATAAACCCTACTGTAAAAACTTTATTTTCTTTGTTTCAGCTATAAACTTCCGATAACAGCGTAAATTTAAGCGGAGTTGGTTACTATAACGTGTTACTTCATTTTAAAGTTTAATGTACAGGGGTGAAACGGACAAAGTGCAACGATTTATCTGTAACCGTTCGTAAATTGTGATTTTTTTTTAAAAAAACGACAGAAGACCCCAGTCTGGCGTGCTAGTGTGTCATACTGAGTCCCAGACTTTTAAGTGTTGACTTGTTGTTCCGGTGAGAGGCAACAAGGCCAGACTCACTCGATTGCGGGGCCAGCGTGTGTGGCGGTGGTGTTGTGACGTCACCACAGTGTGTCAGCAAGAGGC
Organism: Schistocerca americana; assembly: GCF_021461395.2. Classification (NCBI taxonomy): domain Eukaryota; kingdom Metazoa; phylum Arthropoda; class Insecta; order Orthoptera; family Acrididae; genus Schistocerca; species Schistocerca americana. The sequence continues at coordinate 138,789,236 of NC_060129.1, forward strand.
GCCTGCCGCGGCCTCCAGTTGATGACAGACTGAGGCAGAGAAACTGCAGACACACTCACTGAGGTCTTGGTGACGCGACACAAAATTACAACGTTTTTCTTTTCCATTATCATTACGACAATTGTAACATTTTCAATATGTGGCACGTTATATTGAAAGTCTAAACCAGATGTAATCACTTACCAAATGTAAGGAGAAGGTACTGGTGTCTGTACGTTTCAAAGTGTGCTTTTGGGCAGGGCGTCTTCACTTAGCAAATAAAACACAGTTGTTGGCAGAGGAAATGGTGGCAGCCAAAAGACATTCATAACGTGCTGGAAAAGGACAGTGCCATTACTACAATTCATGTGGGGCTCTGTAGAAAACATTTGAGGCAGCAGAATGTAATGTTTAAAACGTTAATCAGATGTAATTTGTTATAAAATGAAAGTAACGAGTACTCATGATCCCTACTTCTCAAAAAGATTGTTCGAGTAGGGCATCTTCCATTTGCAGATAAAATGCAGTCATCGCCAGAGTAGACTAAAAGACGTCCGTTAAATGCTGATAAAGAACAGCAGAATACCCCCCGTTACTTCAAAATAGGAAGCTGTAGACAATAGCCTTTGCAGAGAGTAATATTAAAAAATGTTAACCACATGTAATTACTTACCCAGTGCTGGAAGGAAGTACTTATTTCTCTTCATTTAAAAGCCTCCTTCCGAGCAGGGCAGGGGATCTTTCCTTGGCAAAAAATAAATAAAAAAATGCAGTCTATATCAGAATAAATGGTGGCAGCGACGTGGCGCTCATTAACCTGCTGGTAAGGAACAGGAGACAGCATTTGAGGCAGCAGGGTCCCATATGAACAGTCTAACCAGGTGTGTTTACCTACCAAGCGGAAGAAGGGAGGAGCAGCTGCGTCGCTGGAGGGTGTCCACGTGTTTGTCATCGCTGCCGGGGAGAGAGAGGGGCGCTGGAGTTCCAGCGCCAGGAGGGTAGTTGTGAGTTGAGACGCCGAGCAGGGGACTCTGGGCAGTGCAGGCGTAAAGTTAAGAGCACCTGCGTTTAAGTAAAGTGCTCTGTGTTTGAATGCTGTGAAACAGAGGAGAGAGATACGATTAACGGTTCAGAATGAAATGAGGTGTAAGGACTTCAGAAAAGAGTAATTAAGGTAACATTTTTTTATTTAGTGGCACTGCAGTCGCGCTAGTTACATTAGTTTCATTGTTGAATTAGACAGCAACATCAAGGAAATTGAGATTTTTCATTAAAGATTGTTTAATTTTCACTGTGAGGGTTTTTTCATGTCTGTCAATTATTTCACTGACGTTTGTGAGAGTAAGATTTTGGTATCGGTGTCTTCCTTTGACAGTGTTAATGTTGTAATATGAAGTGCATACAGGTATTAATATATCTGATAATGTAAAAACATTTTGCTAAAGGCATATTTCACCACATCCTCGGTCCAAGCCATTTTTATTCAAAGCAGTGTCTCACTCAGTGGTGTGTGTAAAACAGTTTGCTCGCTGTCTGGAGCATTCCATTAGGCTCTCAGCAACTGGAGTCAGAAATTTGCAACTGGAGCGCAGACAGCAGCCAAGCACTGTGTTTTCACGAATTTACATTACGAGGTGAGATATTTTCATTTCAGGATCTGTTTGCTACGAAAATTATCAACGGACAGGGAACATTTCACGAACAGCATTACTTGCAGACCATTAACACACGGGGACCACTTTGCTTTTATTAATGAGATTAATAGTAAAGTTCAGGATTTAATCAGTTTACAGTTTTTACGGTATCAATACAGTAAGACAACACATCATCACGTTGGAACACATAAGAGACATGTTATTGCAGGGAAAAGGACAGCCACAAAAGAATGTGAATCATGCGATTAGAAGCATACCAACTGACTTACATAATTTCACCGCACTGACTGACTATGGATCTCCAGTTACATCGATTAGTGATGCAGCAGGCAATAAACACAATGCGAATAATTCTTGCTGTACAATCCCATTACAAAAGACTAAAGTTGGAGTAGCAGTTACACGAAAAAGAGTAGATGTAAAAACCACACACACACACACACACGCACACACTTAAAGTTTCTTGTTCACAGCCACACAATTTATGCAGATTTTTGGATCGTCCCACTTTTAACAACTGAAGTTAAGCTGCGTATGGATTTGTTAATAGAACGTGATGCGATTTCGGACTATGAAGGTGCATTACACTTTTAGCAGAGCATTTCAATACACGAATAGGAAATTAACGGATTAGACCTTTTTTCATACACAAAAAATAACCAATGGTATACGTCATTGTTTACTGACACGTCTTTTGCCACCGACAATGCAGATGAAGAATTAAATTTCGACGTTTCGCAGTCAATCAAAGCCAAGGAAGACAGTCGTGAAGCAGCAACAGACGAACCAAACAACACACTCCATTGGACAGATTTTTCAGATCACCACTAATTGTGCCCCTACTGATGCAACTTCGCTCTCGCAACATTTAATTTTGAAGGATAAAAATCAGCCAGACAAAGTAAAAGAACTTGTTTCTTTCCCCAAGTCACAGCGTCTATGTCATCGTAAACTGACAGACACTGCAAAGTTAATACAAAAGAGGCAGCTGAGAAGAGGAAAACCCTACAACAGAAGGTAAGTCACATTAGAAAATTCGAATTTGACAAAAACTTTTATTTCAAACATGCCCATTGTCTTGTAAAGCAAAGAACAGGTGTCAGAAATTTGCATTGCTTTATAACGGACCATTCCGGAATCGACGAATCTCACTTCGGAACGTAGAACATCTTGAAACACTCACAAGGGAACCTCGCCATCGCACCCCCCTCAGATTTAGTTACAATTTGGCACAGTGGATAGGCCTTGAAAAACTGAACACAGATCAATCGAGAAAACAGGAAGAAGTTGTGTGGAACTATGAAAAAATAAGCAAAATATACAAACTGAGTAGTCCATGGGCCACATAGGGAACATAAAGGACAATGTTAGCTGATGAGCGCCGTGGTCTCGTGGTTAGAGTGAGCAACTGCGAAAGGTCCTTGGTTCGAGTCCTCCCTCCAGTGAAAATTTTACTTTCTTTATTTTCACAAAGTTACGATCTGTCCGTTCGTTCAATGACGTCTGTGTTCACTGTAATAAGTTTAGTGTCTGTATTTGGCGACCACACTGCAAAACTGTGCGATTAGTTGACGAAAGGACGTGCCTCTCCAAAAGGAACGGAAAACATTTGATCGCAAGGTCATAGGTCAACCGATTCCTCCACAGGAAAACACGTCTGATATATTCTATACGACACTGGTGACGGCATGTGCGTCACATGACAGGAATATGTTGTCGACTCATCTAACTTGCACACTTGGCGAATGGGTGAAAAGATTCTTCTACCTTGCCCGATTTAGGTTTCCTTGTGGATGTGATAATCACTCCAAAAAAAGTGATGAAAACATAAGAGTTTGTCACATAAACTGCATCAAATGAATGCAACAGTTTCAGAGTCGCACAGTTTTCCCTGTGCTGTGTCAAAACATATGTTTTTTTTTACGTTTTCAAATGTTTCCGTGCGAAGACCGTCAAATTCTGTATATGTCCAAGCAAATCTGAACATGTTCTGGAATTTTGGAGAGCGAAGTTGATTATCTGTGAGTGCCTGAACTTTGATAATTATCTGAAAATAAAAAATTAAAATTTTCACCCGTGAGAAGATTTGAACCAAGGACCTGTCGTTCTACAGCTGCTCACGCTAACCACGGCGCTCGTGAGCTTACACTCTGCTTGATGTTGCCTAACTTGTGTATGGTTGATCTGTGTTCAGTTTTTCAAGGCCTATCCACTGTGCCAACTTATAACTAAATCTAAGGCGGGTGCGATGGGGAGGTTCCCTTGTCAGAACGAAAGCTCCGAGAGGTCTTCATCACATCACCAATACAAAACCGTTCACTGTGTAATTGTTTGACTTTGTACTCCTCATGAAGACAAAACCATACCGATACACAACACTTCGTTTCCTTATGACGTCAACCGTTTGTAGGTAGAAATTAAACTTTTTCTATAGGTTTTCTTTCATTGACATGTATGTGTACATGACAATAACATTTTTATCTCATACAGCACAAGCCATTTCGGATGTTTATTTTCACTGTGTCATGATTGTTACAGAGTATATACCATTCCGTGTTCTAACATAACTGACCCCGATTTTTACAATACATCATTTTAAAAGCAAAAGTTACGTAAAAGAAGACAGTAACGACTCCTTCGCCAAAGACAAACGCATCACAAAAGATAAAAGCAACATGTGAAACAATAACATAGAATTTCGCCCGAGCTAATACATTTTCTCTTACAGGTTAAGGTACAGAAGTATGCAATAACGGATTCCAGATAGTACTGATAAAACAGGTAGACAATGTATATTTGCACAGGTATGACACGTACTGTCAACTATCGGAGAAGATATTTAATTTCTTCGTCTTCCACTGGGATACTCTAATCCTGAGCTATAACCAGGGTTTCTTCATTGACTGTAAGAATTTTACTCTGCGTCGTATGTGAAGACTTAAGGATTAATTTTAGATGGAGCATGTGTAGCAATGATTTATGGATTTTTGCAACAAAGATATGGTGAGATAATAGGAAGTGAGGATAGCGAACTTTTCATGATTATTATGCAGACGTTTATGATTTATAATATGAAGTGTGGCACACTGATGTTTGGGAGTGTTAGGTATTACGAGATGATTTAACCTTTGTAGCATGTTTTGATGATTGTGTTTTGGTGTGTTTCTCTGATGAATAGAATTTCTAATGAAACTTGCGAGCAGATAAAAACTGTGTGCCTGACCGAGACTCGAACTCAGGACCTTTGTCTTTGGCAGGAGAGCTTCTGTGAAGTTTGGAAGGTAGGAGACGAGGTACTGACGGAAGTAAAGCTGTGAGGACGGGGCGTGAGTCGTGCTTGGGCAGCTCAGATGGTAGAGCACTTACACGCGAAAGGCAAAGGTCCCGAGTTGGAGTCTCGGTCCGGCACATAGTTTTAATCTGCCAGGAAGTTTGATATCAGCGCACACTCCGCTGCAGAGTGAAACTCTCATTCTAGAATTTCTAATGGTTTGCGATAAGGTGTTACAAAGCGGCAAGACAAAACTATGAATTTACGGGAAGATAAACACTTTCTTTCAAACATTTACATGTTTTTCTTTGGGAATAACAACCTGAAGGATTGAAGACACTTATTACGATTTACTTGCTTTGATGAAAGTTGTGACTTTGCTCCCACTAATCGATTTTCTTCTCATTCACAGAGTAATATCATTTATCATTACTTTTCACCCACATTTAATCGACTTCATCGGAAAAAGAATTTCTTAATTATTTTCATTCTGCACGTTGACTTTAGTTGTTCATAGATATTAAGTACTCTTCTTGATAACACTTAAATTTTGCATTTGGGGTAATTATAAGTAACTGGCACGTGCATAGGTTAAGGTTTTGTGGACACATTTTCATTTGCTTTATCTTTTTTTTGTGACTGACAGACAGCAGAGAAATGCAAAATATTGTTCACATTCCATTCCTTTCCTTTAGCCTGTATACTTATGCGCATTTACTCGAGTACATAGAAACACACACTCTGCAGAAATCACTATTGTACTCTTGCATAACAACACAATGTTTACCTATTGATATTTTCATAATGCATTATACATGTAATGATTACTGTATTTTAATGTTTCTTTTCTAGCACAGTGAAAACAAATGTCGAATATGATTTTTCTGTTTGACGTGTTACTACGGACACATCTGTCTAAATTGTAATGTCGATATTCGTGAGAAATGTTTGTTAGTCTTTGTGATTTAATCCGAGAATCTACCATACGTAGTTTTAGATAAACGTCTTAGCTTTATTTTCTTTCACTGTATTGTAACAGAATATACGTACTTTGTGAAAGCAGCACATTCGTGGACTCCAGTATAGTTATTCTCTGGACTGTGAGAAAGTTGGAGGTATTATTAACGTTTTCTTTACCAGGACATGCCGCATCGATTATCGTGATTTTTGGCGACTTCATAGATATTTTGTTAAAAGTAACATGGAGGTACCTTTTGTGAGCGGTCTGGGTCTGAGTTGTCACTGGGTTTGTTGCTGACACGTACGGAGTGCACCAAGTCTGCTCTCAGCCGCCCCCCACACAGTCACGATACGACGCTTTCACTTGGAGAGCTGTTACAACGTCATGAGTGCTGGAAGACACTCCAACATGTGCTACATAGCGTGCTGGGTACTCTCAGGGCAACAGCTGCGTGTGTGAAAACCACGAAAAGACATTGCTTCGATACACATTCGCTAGGACTAAAAGACAATATAATCACAATTAGTCTCACGAGATTTTGTGCAGAATAACGATAAAAAATAATGCCATGAATGTAATTTTTTGCCTCAATTGATGACTTTATAGCTAGTGCACAATACTAGTGTGGACCATTTTCTTAACTTGTGCACACTTCTTTCAAACGAAATGTAACGTATTCTGAGTACACCTGAGCACATATGTAAACAACATTTGTAACTTGACTTGGCGTTCACCTGAGCACGAAATGGACGAAGCTTTCTGCAAAATAATTTATGAGCGACTAGGCGCCACTACTTAAAAAACAATTACATTACGAGGTGAGGTATTTTCATTTCAGTATCTGTTTGCTACGAAAATCGTCAACGGACGGGGACCATTTCACGAACAGCATTTTTTCCAGAGCATTAACCCACGGGGACCACTTTGTTTTTATTAAAGAGATTAATACTAAACAGGATTTAATCAGTTTGCACATTTTTACAATATGAACACAGTAACAGAACGTATTATCACACTGGAAGATATAATAGACACGTTATTGCAGGCAAAAGAACAGCCACAAAAGAATGTGTATCGTGCGATTATCAACATATCAATTGACTCACATAATTTCACCGCAGTAATTGACTATGGATCTCCAGTTACATTGATTACTTATGCAGCATGTAATAAATGCAGTCCGAATAATTCTTGCCCTACAGTCCCATTAGAAAAGAATAAAGATAGAGGAGCAGTTTCAGGAAAAGGAATAGATGTAACCCTAAAGACAGACTTAATATTTGCTGTTCAAGGCCACATATTTTATGCACAAGTGTTGCAACACGACGAGGTATGGACTCGCCTAATATCTGAAGTAGTGCTGGAGGGAACTGACACCATGAATCCTGCAGGGCTGTCCGTAAATCCGTAAGAGTACGAGGGGGTGGAGATCTCCTCTGAACAGTGTGCTGCAAGTTTGACAGCCGGCGGAAGTGTTTAAAATCAGAAGAGTGTTCCTGGAGCCACTCTGTAGCATCTCTGGACGAGCGGGATGTCGCATTGTCCTGCTGGAATTCCCAAAATCCGTCGTTGTGCACAACGGACGTGAATGGACGCAGGTGATCAGACAGGATGGTTACGTACTTGTCACCTGTCAGGGTCGTATCTAGACGTGTCACGGGTCCCACATCACCCCAGCTACACCAGTACAGCGCCTCCACCAGCTTGAACAGTCCCCTGCTGAAATTCAGGGTCCATAGATTCATGTGGTTGTATCCACACCCGTACACGTCCATCCACTCGATACAATGTGGAAGGAGATTCGTCCGACCAGCCAACGCGTTTCCAATCATCAACAGTCCAGTGATGGTGGTGACGGTCGTAAAGCTTTGTGTCGTGCAGTCATCAAGGGTACACGAGTGGGCCTTCGGATCCGAAACCCCTTTTCGATGATCTTTCGTTGAGTGGTTGCCACGCCGACACTTGTCGATGGCCCAGCACTGCAATCTGCAGAAATTTGCGGGAGGATTGCACTTCTGTCACGTCGAACGATTCTCTTCAGTCGTTGATGCTCCTCTTCTTGCAGGATGTTTTTTAGACCGCAGCGATGTCGGAGATTTGATGTTTTCCTGTATCCTGATATTGTAGGTACACCACTGAAATGGTCGTCCCGGAAAATCCCCACTTCATCGCTACCTCGGAGTTGCTGTGTCCCATTGCTGGTGCTCCGACTATAACACCGCGTTCAGACTCACTTAAATCTTGATAAGCTGCCATCGTAGCAGCAGTAACCCATCTGTGTAGATGAACTACACTTCGTATAGGAATCTGTAGATATCATTTTTATCAAATTAAAGAAAGAAAGACACATCCCTACATCTCAAAGGCATCTTTCGAGCAGGGCATGTTCTGTTTGCAGATGAAAGGCAGTCGACTGTAGAGTTAATGGTGGCAGGCAGGCGGTACTCGTCATGCTGCTGATGAAGACCAGGAGAATAAGCGTATTACTGCATGGCGTGTATGAATCTGTAGTGAGTGTGTGAGATAATGGCATTTAATTTCTAAAAAATTAGCCAGATGTACTTACTTACCAACTAACAGAATGTGGTATTCCGTCAGCCACCTTTCAAAGGGAAAGTTGGTGTAGTTTATCTTCTCTTCGCAGAATAGTAGTAGCGACGTCTCTAGAGTTGTGGTACCCGTTGTGGATGTCCTGCAATGCAAGTCGGTGGGTGAACACACGGCATGGGTTCTGGAGCATCCGAGTGCAGACCTAAGTGAACGAGACACGATGAGTGTGTCCTGCAGGGGGACCGGAGGTAGAAATTAAATGTTGACCTTCCGCTTGTAAGGAAAAATTCGAAAGAAAATGTTTGACATAAATTGAGACGAAGTGCTGATGACGTTCGGTCGTATTACCGTATATCGAATCACTCCCGTCTGCGTTAAGTATTCAGTTTCCCCTGAAAGTATTCCAGCGTTTGCTCTGAACAAGCTACATCCCCTGAATATGTGCAAAAGTAGCGCACTGAACTTCCATAAAAACACCGAGTTGTTTTAAAAGCTTCACGGTTTTAAGGCCATTGCCATTCAGCTGCACGCGCAGTACAACTGATCGAGGAGAAAGTGTGTCTCTGACTCTAAATTAAGTGGTTTATAGGTCGCTGCTCTGTTTCACTAGGGCAAGAATCTTTTCTCTAGCATTATAGAAGCACAAAATATTTTGAGTACTATTCCACGGGAACGGTGGCTATGGAACGATGCTTCAATACCCTACGACCAGCAAAGACTTGCCTTAGAACCGAATCGAGACAGACCAGGGAGACTGGCTGCGTTGTTCCTGCTGAGCGAACAATTTAGAAAAATGCAATTTCTGCAATCGTATTGAATTTACGGCATGTGGGAACCTTTCCTGTTACTGAAGTTAGGTCAACACATTATGTGATGAAATCTTAAAATTACATCATTTTTCATCGACTCCAAACCGGAACTATGGCCGAGTTTTCTAAGAAGAGATAATTTTGTTCAAATACGACGCAGAATGGTGTGCTCGCGTGTCAAGGACGCAAACGATCGCCCGTGGGGTTCGTTACGAGAAGCAGATCGCTAGGTTTGTAATCAGCCAGCTGTTAATTTTTCTGATTCGTCTATATTCCGAACTTAACGAAGTGTAAGATTTACGGTGTGAGAAGACATGAATATCCGGAAACGTCAGCGTCACAGGTGTTGTGTGTATACCAAAGTCTTCTCGTACATCAGTGTGACAACTTGAGTCTACTAAATAGCCACAAAAACATTTTAATTTTCACTTCTTTTGAAAGATCGCTCATCTCTTCTTTCATGATTTTTTGGAAGGAAATTCGCCATGCAAATAATGTTTGCATTGGAAAACTCGTAGAAGTTTCTGCAGTGCCTCTCTTCTGTATTTCTTCGGGTACGTATACCTTCTTGCCGTCCAGGCAATATAAACTCTGCCTTTAATACCAAAAAGTGTGCAAAAGCTAACGTCATCAAAACTTAATCAGTTCGATGTATGCTACAGAGCACACTTCAAGAAACGGAGAATGTTCTCGGTTCGTGATTCGGTCCTCTAGTTTTATTCATACGAAATCGGAGGATGATGTTTGCTTTTACCGACTCCCCCCACTCATTTACTCAAGCTGAGAAATTTCTCGGGTGAAGCATATTCTCCGACTCGCTTTATTCGTGCGAACCTGGGAATGTTCTATACAATTTCGAGTATAAAGTACATTCTCCGTTTTATTCATATGACCGAAGGTCGCGATTCTGTAAGTTGCACGAAACCATGATGACGCACACTTAGAGAGGTAATTCGCCTCAGAAAGTTTTCGCTCTGGACGGCGGTAAGTACTGGGTGTCCAGCAGGCTGCTTCAGAAACTGTTACATTATTCACTCTGAAGCTGCAAATCGAAATGTACAATTCTGTCCCAAACACAGCAATACTAGTTGCGACGAACGTTTACCGCACAGGAGGCAATGTACTGTTTTTCTCCGACGTTAACACCACATACCTGTCAATTTCTGCGGACTTTCGGCAGAATCGGGTCGGGCCAAGAGTTATTTTGGTCCTTTCCAATTAATGGCGTCCAACACTGGGTTGCCAATCGCCAGAAACGTTGTATTAGATAGTGTTTCCGTGTTTATTTCTGTTTCCTTTCTCTTTAATCTTCACTCCTTCCACTTTGGGATTCCGAAATCAACCCCTTTTCCTCTTCCATTTTCCTCAGCAGCGACGTCCCTGCAACAGTGCCGCTCTCACTCCAGCCTAGCGACTGGAGAACTGAAGTCGGTGTCTGAACGAGATCTCTGTCACGGCTGGAGTTTAGCGTGGAATACGACTGAGTAAGTGCTGCCAAGCTTAGCCCGAATTATGCACAACTTTTCTCCCGTTTTTTTTTTTTTTAATTTACGATTTCCCAAGACCATTTGAAATTTATTTTTCAAGGTTACTGCGACCCCATGTGGTGATTAAAGTACTTTAAAGAGAAAGCGTGTAATCCATTTGGAGTTGTGGATGATAACAAATCGAACACCACATTGCATTCCAGCATTGCTGATGGGGGGCGCCACGAACTTGTAAGTCATTTTCAGCCAGGTGTCCCGATACTTTTGACCACATAGTGTGTGTGAAGGCATCGTCAAGATCTAAAATGGATGTTTGAGCATCAAGAAAGTGCTTAATGGTCCAAGTCAACGACAGACAGGTAGCAAATATGGTTTCCAGTCATTAAACAATCGAGCCACAGAATGAACATCAGAACAGTAGTTACATGTGTAATGAATCTGATCTGGAATTATACTATGGAAGATACTGGTTGACATGGCCAAAGATGAATAACATGTCTATGTTGGACAATCCAAGTCCACAGGAAGATCATGGGTACCTAAAATCAAACATCTTTGGAAGAACTATGTTATCTGTGAATACATTTATAAATACATCTGTGGAAGGGCAGTGTTATCTGTGAGCACAAGGTGTAAAAAGTATGTTTGTAGCACAAAAATATGACATCATGCCGAAAGAAATACCCACGTCTTTACTGGTTTAAATGAGAAAAATGTCCATGGTTCATACATACCATGGTACAGAAAATTGCGAAAGTTTCCCATAAAAACAGTTTGCGTTGTAACCGATATGTGGCAGATCACTACAGTGTAAAGCCTATGGCCTGAATGCCAAAGTTGACAGCGACATGAGTCAACATACCGGCAGCTCAAATTCGCGCAGTGTGTATAATTCAGTTCTAGCGAGATGAGGAGCCAAGATAACATGGGAGTACTGCACTGGTGTTAAGGATGCGAATTACATTGGCACAAGGATGATAAGGACGCCTCATTTAATGATACATAAACGGAAAAAAACAATGAACATATTCTAGTGCTCGATTTCACCTTCCGCTTTGACCATAGAGTGAGGATTCACACGCACAGAATTTATTTTCTGTTGTCGACACACATTGCCACAGTGGTTGTGTATCCTTGGGTTGGCATAGGTGTGTGCGTAAAACGTCCTATAAATTTTGAATGTCGCCAAATTGTTAGTTCAGATAGGTTCCAATCGTATGTGCTGTGTATTAGGGACAGGCGTTATGCAGACACCATAACAACTTGCATTTGATACCTGGAATAAATTGTTCTCTCAGCTTTGACGAACAAAATGAGCAGACATCACGTCGCAGCACCGTCACGTCAGCGTGTACTCACACCGTCTGTCACGTCATGTAACGTCAATTCGCTTAGTCTGTGTCAGAGTACAGTATTTCAATTGAGGAACTAAGGTTACTAATGGCCAAAGCAAACCTCATAACTTGTGTTCTTGATCAGTCTTGTTTGCTGAAGTGCTGAGGCGTGAAGCAACACCTCAAAACATCCACATTTCTATGTTATGGGTGAGTGGGCGTCTCTTCTGTTATTGCCAAACCTAAACAATTTTTCGCTTTCAGATATCTCACAAAGCTTGTGTGAGAACATCCAGTGCAAAAAACCACCAAGTCGGCATCGAACATTTACAATTGGCCACGAAATCAAAGCACAATAAGAAAATGAAGATTAAAATGTTACAAAAGCACAATATCCACTACTATACAACGAGTTAACTTACGCTGACAGCAGATGATGATACAGTCGACACTTCATTCCCTGGAAACCGTGACCTGCCGTGACGTGACGTGACGTGGCGGTCTGTTGACGACTTGTCTGAATGCCGCCATTTGAAATGCATTGTGGAATGTTTTCACACGAGGAGACTTGACGGCATCCCGAGATCATGCGACAATTTCAGCTTAATGTTGACAACATGCACACCACGCAATGCTCACACCAGAGATTTTTCTACTCTATGGCTTTGATCGACGTCATATCTGACTCACAGATGCTACTTAGAGGCGACATCTAAAGGCAATGAGGTTCAATCCTAAACCAAAGAATGTATCACAAAAAAGACAGATAATATACATACATACAATAAAATTCGATTGCAGCTCATGCGATTAATTACATAGTTTGCATGGGGGCTTAATTAAATACAAGATTGAAAATACTTTTGGATTTTTAGTAGCTGTCTGTCCGATTACGCAAGTCTCGTAAACGGTTGGCCCTGACTATTATTATTACGCAATCTGACTGCTTAGAACAACAACAAGAATGAAATGAAACTTTTCGTTGACACAATTAATTAATTAAGTCCCCAGCAACTATGAAACCTACGAAACCAACAAGCACAAGTGTAGCTGTTCTGTATGTGGTAGTATGACTCAACGCACATCTCGACACGAACTGTCTTCTACGAGCTCTGCCCACGCACTGACTTCTACGAGTTCTTAACAGGCACTGACTTCAACGAGTTCTCTCCAAGCACGGACTTCTACGAGCTCTGCCCACGCACTGACTTCTACGAGCTCTGCCCACGCACTGACTTCTACGAGTTCTTAACAGGCACTGACTTCAACGAGTTCTCTCCAAGCACGGACTTCTACGAGTTCTTAACAGGCACTGACTGCTACGAGTTCTCTCCAAGCACGGACTTCTACGAGTTCTTAACAGGCACTGACTGCTACGAGTTCTCAACAAGCACTGTGGAGGCGGCTTAATAATACTCTTTGGCGCAATCTCTGGCGCAGTGGCTCAGTGTAGCCACCTTTCAAGTTATAAGCTATATTGCAAATAAATTGAGCTAACAAAAAATAAAGTAACAACATAAAAAACCATACATGCATGAAACAAATTATCACAGTTCACGTGTGCAAGTGAAAGAACCATGCATGTCCTTTAAAGTCCACTACAATATCACTCGTAGTAAACTCGTAATTTACATCTACATGGACAGTTTGCAAATCACACTTACGTGCTTGGCAAAGCGTTCATCGAACCATTTTTCACAATAATCCTCTATTATTCCAGTCTGAAACAGAATGCCGAAGAAACGAACAGATGTACCTTTCCGAGCGAGACCTGATTTCCTTATTTTATGATGATGATCGTTTCTCGCTGTGGAGGTCGGCGAAACAAAATGCTTTCCCATTCGGAGGAGAAAGTTAGTAATCGAAATTTCGTGGTAAGGTTCTGCCGAAACGAAACATGCCTTTATTTTAAATATGGCCGCCCCAAATTCTGTATCATGTCAGTGACACTCCCTCCCCTATTTCTCGACAATACAAAATGTGCTGCTTTTCCCTGAACATTCTCGATGAAGTACGTTAATTCTAACTAGCAATGATCCCACACTGCACAGCAGTATTCTAGAAGAGGACGGACAATCGTAGTGTAGACAGTCTCTCTAGTAGATCTGTTGCATCTTCAGCCAATAAAACGCAGTCTTTGGTTCTCCTTCCCCACAATATTTCCTATGCGTTCTTTCCAATTTATGTTGTTCGTAACGGCGATTCCTAGGTATTTAGTTCAATTTCCGGCCTTTAGATTTGACTGATTTATCGTCTAACCGATTCCGTTTAGCACTCATGTGGATGACCTCACACTTTTCATTATTTAGGATCAATTGCCAGTTAATACGAATTGTGAACTCTGTGACAGGAAATCACGAATCACGTCACTGGCCAGCCTGTGACGATATTCCATAACCACGCAATTTGACTACAAGCCGCTTGTGAGATACAGTGTCAGATGACTTCTGGAACTCTAGAAAGACGAAATCAATCGGAACTCCCTTGTCAATACCACTCAATACTTCGTGTGAATAAAAGCTAGTTGTGTTGACTGTGTGTTAATAGACCGTTCTCTCCGAGATAATTCATAATGTTCGAACACAATATATGTTCCAAAATCCTGCTGCAAATAGACGTTGGTAATATGGCCCTGTAAACTGATGGATTACTCCTACTGCGTTTCTTAACTATTGGTGTGACCTGTGCAAGTTTCCAGTCTTTGGGTTACGAATCTTTCGTCACGGAGTTTCAACACTCAGTTTCGCTACGACAATCCTGTGTTCACTAATCTCAGTATATGTTTTGGTGCTCGTTATGGGAAAGTGGGTGTTTCTGGCAGGGACAATTTAAAATCAGACACAACAATGGCAAAATAACATAATTACGAACATATGGGAAACGGATAGATACAGAATTCAGACAGAACAACGCAAGGGAATTCTAAAAAGTTTTCAAATCAGAAATAACAGGGTACAAGCAGTTGTACTTTAAAGATTCAGAAGGCAAAATGACTACCAACAACAAACACAACTCTGTATTACTAGCAAAATGCTTCAACAACCTTCTAAACTGCGAGGAACCAACACAAAGACAATCTTTCAGACAGTCTCAAAAGGAAATCCCGCCTTGAGAGCCATACAACTGCATTAGACTCAAGAATACAGTGGCCAGCCGAAAAACAACAGGGCGCCAGAAGAAGACGGGATATTGGCTGAGATGTGAAAACTAGGAGGGAGCGGGCAGTTGAAACCTTTTACGAGGTTACGAAATACTGCTGGGAGAAAGGAGGAGTACCGGACGCCTGGAAACAAGCCACAATCCATCCGCCACGTAAGAAGGGGGACAGGACGGGCACACACATGTATCCAACTTCATTGTAGGACCTCTATTGGGTAAGACAGAAGACCAATCAGAAAGCACAACTAGGGTGTACCAAGCGGGATTGAGGAAAAATAGTTTTTGCCCAGAGGAAATTTCTAACTTGAAAAGAATCATCACGATCAGAACAATGTAGAACCACAACACAGTCGTTATATTCACTGATTTCAAAAAAAGCCTACGGTTCTGTAAACGGTCAGACAGTGTCCTTAACAGAGGACAATTAGTCAAACAGGCACTTACAGACGCAAGTTGAAAAGTTGATTTCGTAGGAGAAGTTTTTCTAGCCTTCACAACTGACACAGGGTTGGGCAGCGCCATGGGCTCTCACCGGGTCTCTTGAGATTAACCTCAGACAAGGACATGACAGCGAGGGACAGAGAACTAGAAGAGGAAAACGTCGAAGGAATTCATCTAGAACAAGAAAGAGCATGATCTGACTTGAAATATCTTGTTTCTTCTGACAATATTTCTATGATTTCTAGGGACAAAACAGATGAAAAGATAATGATAGAAACACTGTACAGAATTGCAGCTACAACCTGATTACAAATGTAGGAAGCGAAAACGGAATACGTTGAACATGTACACAATAGAGAAAAATATATACAAACACAAAATGGAAACGTCAAAAGAGTTGATAAGCTTATGTGGGAGAATGGAGACAATCAAATGGTTAGACAACATCACAAGTAAAGAAAGATCGAGAAAAATTGAATTAGCGAACAAACTCACCCAAAACCGATATAATAAAAAATCAGTATCATTCCAGGCAAAAATTTAACACCACGCAACAGTAACTACACCGAATGCACCATGCAGATCTAAATGCCTAAGACCGAGTACAAGAAGTGAAGGAGAAGAACTGGAAATGCAGAAATACTTCAGGCCCACAAAAGAACTAAACTAATAGCTTGACGAAGAGGAGAAATGAAGAGCTATAGGGAAATACAGGAACAGTCGCAGACACAGTAAGGAAGAGGAAATGAAAGTTTTACGGTCATTGTACGAATGACTACAGGCTATTGGAGAAAAATTTTAATCTCGTATTTCCAAATTAAAAAACATCACGAGGTGGCTGGAACAGCCATGAAAGGATATGACAAAACCGAACGTCACAGAAGACACCAGACAAACAAGGAAAATTTCCGGCTACAGGTCAATAGTGCAACATTTCTTGTCCGACAACAAAACTCACAACCTAGGAGGCTGATGTCAAATGAACAGAACCAGGCCGCCAGCCAATGCATTAAGAGATTCTGGGAAGAAGGCAAACGACTTACCATTGTCTTAGGTTCTAAGCTATCTATAGTTGATCAAATTCAATTATAAAAAAATTGAAAACTTAAAGAGGTCATAAGCAGGAAATAAGGAGAAATAAACACAGAATTCCAAAAAGAAGCACTGCAGAGATAAGGAAAATTCAAAGAAAGTGACAAATGTTCGAACCGGTCACGAGAATTGAGCTACATATTTCAGTTCAAGATATCGAGTCCAAGTTTCATTATTTTCAGGGTTTTTGCAATTGGTTATTGCTGTTCTGTGTCACTGTATTTCTGTTGCTACTGTCGCATTCTGTAGTACTCCGACAAATAAGAAATTATGGAATCCATAACTAAACTTGATCTAGACGACTCAAGTACAAAGACAAAAACAAAACAAAAATCCTAAAATGTAATAACAGTAGATACTTAATGAAATGTCAGCAAAAATAACGCACCGTGCAGCAGAGACCTACAATTTACCTCTATAGGCCTGGCTGTCCTCTTATAGTCTCCTGCCTAACCTCATCCTCATAAATCGTGCAGTTTGCGGAAAAATACAGCCAAATATTCGTGGGAATCAAGATTATAAATATGCGAGCTAACCGTTCCATTAGCACCAATTATGCTGTTCTTTCGATTCCTGCCCGAGCACACTTTCGGAAATCATATCTTATTGGGAAAGAAGTAGCTAAATATTTTATAGGAACCAAGTATGAAAAATACGATTGCTGCTTGATTCACTGGCATCAGTTTAAGCTGCGCGCTGAGGTTGCGGTGCTGCCTAACCATACTCTCGGAAATCGCGACATATTTACAACAATCGTCACAGTTTACTTCAGGCACTGAGACAACCACAGATAACATTTAATGACGGGACACTTTCATCTTTCGCATCGTACACCGCTGATGTCACGGACGTCGCTAGTCAAAGTTGACGGGTGGGCTAGGACACTAGAATTGAACCAAAGTAGTACTTAATGCCTGAAATTCATATCTAGGCTGGTGGAAAATCTTGTAAAAATAAATTATGCCTTACGATAGGTCCATGGAGGACGCGTGTTTCAAGAAACCATGGCGGTGTGCTAACGTTGTCGAACATTATCCAAAAGATGGAATGAAGAAAGCACTTGGCATGGCAGCTTTGTAGGAATATTTATAATCTGCAGACGCCCGATCTTCCTGTAATTAAAAGATACATAAAATTAATCTTTCTCCTACAGAGACTGCCTTAGACAGATTCGTATGAATTATCCGCTCGACTGATTTGTAAAATTATATTATTCTTAATATATAAGTGCTGTGTCTAAGATCTCCATATTTGTTAGACATGCAGGAGTCGAGAATTAATGTTACGCATGCGCAGGAAGGTGCAGTCATTTCGGGGGCCGTGCTTTGGCAGCGACCACACTCTGCTCGGTGACTCGGCACAGGCCGCTGCCGCTGCTCCGCGCTGTTGCCGCATTTCTCTGTCTCTGCAGACTCTGCTGGCAACGGGGACAGCAACAGCCGCCTTGCTCGCCTTTCGACTCAAACCGTTGCTGGGATACGGCGTGGGCCGACGACGAGAGCCGTGTATTGTTGACAACTGTGTCACGTCTTCATTTGTCTTGTTTACTGTAATGGGGTACAGTTGATTGAACAATCATTTTTGAGACGACCTTAGTGCAAATTTTGACAAAATGAGTTAAGAGCGGTAACGGATCCTACACACATAGATACATTTTTTTTTTTTTTTTTTTTGTATGAGAAGAGCTTTATTCCAGATATTGTAAATGTGTTACTGTGACTCGTTACAGCGGCATCATTTATGAAAGTGCTTTACTCCTGGAATAGTGCCCTTTCAATGGTGATCATACTAGCATGCCATCTACCGAATACTTAATGCACTATATCTTTACGTTTCTCTTTCCGTAGTTGAACCGTTGCTATTTCTGAAGAAGCGTTGTGAAATGTAAAAATGACTCCAAGTATTGTGTTGGAGAGTAGTGACAGTACCAAGAAAGAAATAAAGAAAGAAAGAAAAACGTATTGTTGGAAAACATGAGCAGAACGCTGTAAGAACAGCCACAGTAATTTGTCATGAGTACACTAACCCTTTCAGCCATCTTCCTTTGCACATTTTGAACACAGTAGTTACATTCAGACGTGGCTTCTAAACACACACATTCACGTCCGATTCCAAAGTTGAGGAATTTTTGAAGGCTGTCGCCCTGTTTCCTGTATCTTTTTGTTTTTCGTGTTCTGTGCTGTACTCTACGATAATTCATCATTACTTGGGTACGAATTAGGGTTGCACAGTCTCCTCAGACACGTAGATAGCGGTTGCACAGAATGTATTGTTACAGTAGAGCAGTGCAGGGCCGATGGGGGTCGACTACTCAAGTCGCATACGTGACGGCGCAGCAATAAATGCGCCGTGAGTGGCAGCGTTAGGCAAAGTGAGACGCGTACAGCGCGTGTCACGTGACGCGACACTACAGCGCGACACGCACGGGTCGCGCGGGTGTCCAGAGCATACTGCGACGCGTACAGCACACCTCGCACGCGCCGGCTGGCGACGCTCTGCGCTGACAGAACCGAAGCGCGCGCAACCTGTTATCTTCCTCAAACGATTTTACAGACACTATTGACTGAAAATGTTTGATTTTTGCCTTACTTGTGTCGTTATGTATCAGCTTCGTGGCGAAGTGCACATCATCTCGCTAACGACCATTCTTATTGTGATGTACACAATTTTAGTAAGACACTACGCAAAATCAAAAAGTTTGCAATGAAAATTAGGGGTCGCTGTGATTTTGCGTTTGGTACGTATTACACCATATGTTGCTGCGTATGAAATTTAGCTAACATGTAGAATTTTTGTTTAGATTTGGGAGAAGGTCTCTATCTGCCTCCGATCTCGAGAAAATGGATCCCATGTAGCGCGCTCACTTCCGATCTCACGCCCGCCAGAATGAAATCCTCGCAACATCTCTCATATCTCCTAAACAGCTCGAGACATCGAAACGAAAGTTTGGCGAAAGATAGCACACAAGGAGGAGAGTGTTTTGCCAACTCTTAAGCACACGGAACTTTCTCATCTATGGCGATATATCAGTACTTATACTTCCCTTTCTATTTACTTCACTCCAGTGACTGTAATTTTTTAAGAGTTATTAGCAGCTAGCGAAACAAGAGCTTCCTAGTATGAAAATAAACATGAAATTTCTTCTTGTATGTTACTGCAAACCGACACTATGAGGTTTTTCGTAAGCTATTGTTGCTCTGTGATTGCCAATTACTTGTTTAATGAGGCACTCCGTTTCGGAATTCTGTCTCAATAGCTGCTGTGAGATGAGTTTGGCAAATTACACTGTGACAAAGGACGTACAATTAAACCAGTCACCAAGAGAAATGTGGCCGTTACTCGCAAATGGTAATGCTTCTTCGAATGAGAAATGGCTAACGATTAACACAAAAATAGATTGCCAATTCTGTTGGAATTTTGGTGGAATTCCCGTAACCCATCGTATTTTTAATACTGAGCCACTGGAATGGAAACTTACCAAAGGATTTTATTCCTTCTCCTGATCTGAGCAGCATTAAAATAATGACGAGCGTTCCTTCAGGCGGAATGATAGGCACATGCCACATGCCTGTTACTCACCTACGGCTTGCCAAACTGACAATGTGCGGTCGCGAATAAAATAGTTGTTATTGAGAAAAATAAACAATTGATCTGTCGCGCAACACAATGGTCAGTGTATTGTCAGCAGCGGAGGATAATGCGCGCGACCGGAATGCACAAGCTAGCCATGTGTGGCTTTTCAGTTGGGGTTCGAAAAACATTGTCATGAAAGTAGGTCTGCCTTTGTCAACAGTACAGTTCAACAAATTAAATATATCTAATCATAACATTCCTACTTTCGTAATAATACCGACCATTTTCTTCTCTTGTGTAGCCTGTCGTATAATTTGTTTATTAATGCTGATAATGCGCACGCAACAATTGAAATGCATTTTCTCATCACGTCGAACCAATTATAACATTGTTATTTGCGACTGCTTTTCGACTGTTTCTAGCTTGCAGTGGAAATGTGATGTTCACATCCACGTAGTACAGTGTGTCGTATTACATCATTACATCCATACCTAAGTAATCACAGTGAGACTTCTATGCTTCAGATCTTGGACGCTTTTTACGAGGAACACAAACGGGTCACACATGTGGAGATTATCGCTTCCTAAATTTTTGTAACTGATCGTACAGATACACCAGCATACTAGTCAGCGAGAAGAGAACCTTCTTTTACTCTCCTGCCTTGCTTCTTAATCACATGATTTTATAATATTCCTTGCTTCTTTATTCACTACCCTCTGGCCCATCTTGCGATCTGAAAACATCACGGAGGCATATGGTGCAATTCCAGCGGCCAATGGCTCATCAGTTACTGAAGTATGCATTTTTCTTGGCAGAAGAAAAACAAAACAAAACAGAACTATACAGATATAAATAAGAGAAAAGTATAATGTACTAACGAAGGAAGCTGGATCGTTTAAATGGCGAAAACGAAACACTACCCAAAGGCAATAAAATTCAGTACACAGTAAGACAAAATTTATCGTATGGGCAGTACTACCACTGCTGATATGCGCCGTTCCGATGTGAGCACATGGCCGGGCTATTTTTCCGCTCCCCTCCTCAAATTTCCCACGCTGCTAGCTTGGGAAGCGCGACGCGCGGCGCGAGAAACTGTGCCGCAACCACAACGCCGCGCGACCTGGCGCAGGCGCGTGTCGCGTCCCAGTCGCGTCCCAGTCGCGTCGCGTCGCAGTTTCCGCGGTCCCATTTGAACCAGTGGAGCTACAAAAACGTGCGCTGCGTTGAGTCGCGCCACACGCGCTATACGCGTCTCAATTTGCGCCAAGCCTAAACTAAATCAGGATGACCACTTCTCATACAAACTCTGTAATACTGTTTAGCGATTCGAGTTCCAGTTCTATTCAACAGTTTAAAATTTACTCGTGATCGAAGACATCAGCACCCATCTGTCAAGTAACGTCACAATATCACAAAGATATTTTCTCCCGTTCTCCCAGCAATTTCGCAATTATGTCACAGGACTTTACATCTGTGCAATGTCACTCTACCGTGTGCTAACACGATATACTAATCCGAAAACAACCTCTGTCGCAATTGGTGCGCTAGATGATTTAATACAACATGGCACGTTTGACGTCATATTCCTGCATCAAGTCTCAAGGATAGGGATGGCAACATTGCCTGACTTGGAAGCTATCATTAATATCGAACCAGTAATCAAATGAGAAACGGCTATTCTTTTAAGGGATAATTTTACTGTTAAAAATTTCCAACTCTAGCCCAGCGGAGACGCAGTTGCATGTTCTGTCGGCGAGGCATTCATTATAAATATTGACGCGCCATCGGGGCTAATTTTACACGTGCACAGTCGGATGTTTTTGGTCAGCATATCTCAACTCTCCTCCAAATTCAAATAGTAGCATAATATGTGGTATGGATTTTAATTATTTGCTGGATCTGCAGACGAAACTATAACACTTAATAAATGTGCAGAAATACAGCAACTAATTGGTTGCTTGCTCTTAACTGACGTATGGCGCATTCTCCATTAAGATCAAAATGATTTTGCACATTTTTGAAAGTGTGGCGAATTGAATAGATGGAAAGTACGTTTCACGAAGTCTAACCGGTGATCTAATTCAAATTGAAATTTTTCCTATTGAGTTTACGGACGATTGTGGCTTCGAAATGCGTCTAAAGTTAAGATTACCTTCACAAACGGACATCCTTCTCTTTAGAAATTCAATACCAGCTCTTCGGGACCTCTGTTCCGAAATCGCTGGTACCATGAAAATTTGTCAACACAAGCGGCAAAATTTAAAGCCAGTCACAGTGCAGAGGCGAGTTGCGCCAGGCCTGCTGTACGAAAGGCCCTCACCGGCTGCTGCTGTGACGCAGCTTTGTGAGGAGAAACTGCAGCCCAACTTCACAGACACTGCTTCAGGTGTCGCTAGGCCTTCTGCTGCTCCTGATAGCGACCCACACTGTCAACGTAAACAGATCAAGGCAGAATTAATGCGCTTCAAAACACAACACATTAGAGGGTGAGTTGGTAGGCAAGGCCTGCAGGGAAATTTCCAAATGAAAATATCGCACTGAAGCACTTTGAAAACGGAAAACACAGAATGGAAAAAAGACCCCCATGCATTCAGCATGAGAATGGCGACCGCTTAACAACGGAAACAGCTGTAAGTAAACACGTCGAGTCGTCTTCCGCATTTCTTTCCGCCCGCAGCCCGACTGACCCTTCTGCAGTGTCTTCCCCGTCACTGCAGGCTCAAACCTCACTCAGCTCGAAACACGGCGAATGCCCGCAGATCCCAGTTCACAGTGATGACATCAGACAATTTATAAAACAATATCCACAAATTAATCAGCAGGTCTATTGACATACAGTCAACACGGATTTAGACATCATCGTTGTTGTGAAACACAACTATCCCTCTACTCACACAAAGTGTGCATGGGGGCTTAATTAAATATAATGATTTTTTTTGTAGCAGTATGTCCGTCCGATTACGCAGTGTCTCGTAATCGGTTGGCCCTGACTAGTATTTTTACGCTATCTGACTGCAACAAACAATGTACGAAATTTTTCGTGAACACAGTTAATTAATTAAGTCCCCAGCAACTATAAAATCTACGAAATCCAATAAGCACAAAAGTAACTGTTCTGTATGTGGGAGTGTGACTCAACGTACGCATCTGGCACGGTTCTTCTTCAATAACACAAGAATTTTTAATTAACATTTATACTGAATTAATTAAAGAAAGTAAAAATACCATAATTACTCAAGAGAATCACAATTACACTCTAATCCAAGAACACAAGCCAGATGCTTTGTTGACTGAACCTGTAATGACGCATTATTTCAGACACACAAATAATAAAAGAACATTGTGGTTTTTACCTTTATATATATTGACGAAATGCACTCATTACAATGACATCTGCTATCTCTCCCATCAAATAACTGCATAAAACATGGAACAACCCTCTTTACTACCACATCTCACTCCGACTTCACGACAAGCAGTGCCCACTAGCACATCTCGGTACGACTGACTACAACGAGCTCTCAACAAGCACTGACCTGTCCGATCTCATAACAAGCACTGACTGCTACGGACTCCCAACAACCACTGACTGCTACGAGCTCTTAACACACACTCTGCCATGAGCTCCTAACACGCACTGTGGAGGCGGCTCAATAGTACTCTTTGGCGCACTCTCTGGCGCAGTGGCACAGTGTAGCCACCTTTCATATGCCCCTCCTCCACAGGCCAGAATTTGATGGTATTTTTGCCAGCATTGGTGGTGAAAATACCACCAAATTCGTCCACAAAAATACAGACAAAAATAAAAGATAATATTAATACCTAAATATCACATAATTAGTTAAAAATTTTGGCTTTGCACTGACCTTTTACTAACCTAATATATGAAATACAGTAAGCAATACAACTTCTTTTCATACATGTGACTTTACATAATAGTTTACACAATATACAAAAAATCAGTTTATACAAATGTTCACATAAAATGCTTTCAATGATTAGTTTATACAAAAAAAGACACCAACAGGTAACATCTTTTCAGTAAAAGCAGTCCATCAGTGGCACCTAGTAAAGTTTAGCAGGTACACCCAGCAACAAGTCACATTAGTTCAGTAGAAGCAATCCATCAGAGGTACCCAGCAATGTTGAGTAGGTGCAGACAGCAACAAGTGACTTCATTTCAGTAGAAACAGTTCATCAGTTGCACCCATCAATGTTGAGCAGGTGCAGACACCAGCAAGCAACATCATTTCAGCAGAGACAGTCCATCAGTTGCACCCAGCAATGTTGAGTAGGTGCAGACAGCAAGAAGTGACATCATTTCAGTAGAAACAGTTCTAACAGTGGCACTCAGTAAAGTTCAAGAGGTACACACAGCAACAAGTCACATTAGTTCAGTAGAAGCAGTCCATCAGAGGCACCCAGCAATGTTGAGTAGGTGCAGACAGCAACCAGTGACTTCATTTCAGTAGAAGCAGTCCATTAGTTGCATCAGCAATGTTGATCAGGTGCACACAGCAACAGGGGACATCTTTTCAGTAGAAGCAGTCCGTCAATGGCACCCAGCAATATTGAGTAGGTGCAGACAGCAAAAAGTCACATCTCTCAGCAGAAGCAGTTCCAAAAAATTCACTAGCACTGATCACACTGTTTATCAGAGTTTATGAGCGGAAATTAAACATGTCCTAGTGGCACCAATCATGAGGAAAAGGTACAAGTAACAGTCCATAATTTTTTAGAATCACTGATCACACAGTTCTTCAGCAGAAATTAAACATGACTAAATGTCACACATCATGTTGAAAAAGTGCAGGTAACAGTTCAGAATATTTATCTTCACTAATCAGACAGTTCAGGCATGAACAATAGTTTGAATACACATACAAATGCTTTTACAGTAACATACAAATCATAACAAACACACAAATGATGTCAGATAATTGTCCTATTAACTATTACAAATACTCAAATACTAGTAAACCTATAATATTTATGGGTGTCAGTGCAAGCCACTACCAACAAATAAAATAATATTTACGAGATAGGTGGGTAGGATTAGGAAAGGAAAACACACAAAACACACTCACTCATCTCTCATCCACATTAAATACTACTGTGTAATTGAATAGTGTTAACTGTGTAAATGCAATTCTGTCAAAATCTGATGTTCATCATGTGTATCAAGTAGTACTGGCAGCAATGTATAACAGTCAATAATAGTTAGTCAACGTCATAGTCATCATGTCAAGACCAATGTTTGCCAAGCCAGATCAAAATGTACTGTTGTTGAACAACTGTCAGTGAGCCAAGATATGCAATTACTTCCTCTCTCCAAAAAAAAAAGTATATACTGCTTAGTGATTTAACAAAGTGTGTATAGACAATCTTCCTTCTATTTTAATGTTCTAGTCTGCTATCTTCATCCTCCTTGTTCCATAAGACCAACAAAAAAAAATATGCTCCTCACTTACTTTACCTCTTATACACCAAAACTCCAATAATCATCAGCTTCACACAATCTCAATAATACCTCAATAATACCTCTTCAATACGTCTTATCATCAATATCATTTACCTTACCTCTTGTCCACAAAAACTCCAATAATCATCAACTTCATATACTCTCAATACCTCAATAATACGTCGCTACATATAAACCTCAGCACCAATATCATTTCACTTCCATAACAACTCTTTCCTCTAGTCAGTCTCCTCGAACAAGTACAGATAAAATCCTAGTTCAACTTCAATTCAGCATCCCATACAATCCGAAGACACAGTGTCCACACACAACCTCTGTGTAATCCATCTGAGCCCAATCTTCTACTCATTATAAATTATAAGATACATTTTGGTTCCTTGTCCATCATTAAATAAAAGAAATGCATACCTGACCTCTAACAGACTTAGTTCGAATAACTCTCAGTAATTAAGTACGATTACGGAGTGTGAATGATCATAATATTTCACAGTGTGTACACCACTTCAAGA
The DNA here is from genome assembly GCF_021461395.2 of Schistocerca americana. Lineage (NCBI taxonomy): Eukaryota > Metazoa > Arthropoda > Insecta > Orthoptera > Acrididae > Schistocerca > Schistocerca americana. The sequence goes on from NC_060129.1 coordinate 138,815,538, forward strand.
ATCATAGCAGAAGCAAACATGTGGAGTATTTTTTGTGTCAAGTGTCACTTCCTATTTCAATTGCTCACGAAAAATGCAGTGTAATAACTGTTAATGGTCTAAACCTAGTATTGGTATGTCATGTCGTTAGCTTCCTTCCTATTAGCATAAATTTATACAGCTTCCATAAAACCTCAGCTCATGTGACTTCTATGACTTTCTTGTACTAATGTCGTTCGTCGAATTATAGCAGTTAATTTTCTTATCTTAAAACTATAAGGCACTGAGCGTAAGCAAAACAAGCAATAGCGAGTAAATATACCAGTAGAGAACAGAATGTCAACAAGTGGATGCAGCACAATTCCTACAACGAGGCTCTGCCAAGCGAACAATCTATAATTAATCCAATAGTGTGACCTAAACTCTATGTTTATACACAGTATATCAGCATTTCTATACACCAAATTAAAGAGCAGTTATGGCAACAAAACAGAAATGTGTAAATATGTAATCCATACGCATAGCAGTAAACATATATCTTACGTAATAAACAGGTCATTAGCATCATATCAGCATAAGCAAATAAATGTTCATATGTCATCTTAGCAAGTAAACATGGAGGCGCAAGCAGATAAATCACAAAGTATAACTTACATACATAATCACAGTCAGCACAATTAATCAGGTTACAATTATAATCCATACGTAAAGCAGTAAACATGTCATTAGCATCATATCAGCAAAAGCAAATAAATGTTCATATGTCATCTTAATAAGTAAACATGGAGGCGCAAGCAGATAAATCACAAAGTATAACTTACATACATATCAGCACAACTAATCAGGTGACAATTATAATTTAAATAAATAAGCACAGCAGGCACATAATTTAAAAAAATGACATCAGTGAAATAGCAGTGCAGCCAAGCGATGCATAATATATACAAGTTACAACCCAGTTCATTAATCAATAATTGTCAAAATCAGTAAATGTATACAAGCACGTCGCTTCACAAGTAAATTCATAGAACATAAAATTTAGCACAAAGTATGAATCACGTAATCGCGAGCAGCAAATTACGTCTAAAGTACGTACCTAAGTGGAAATATGTTACCTGAAAAATAAACTCAATTAATAGTTACCCTTTTTTTTTAGTTAATTAGTTTCTTCTTCGAAATTACATAATTACATTCTTCCTGAAAATTTCTCGATAGCAGGTCGTCTTAACGTCGGAGACACACAGAATTTACCTGAAGTTCTCAAATATTTTACACAACCGTATCCTGCAAAATACTGAATGTTAATAACACAATTCAACAAGTCCTTATAGCTTTATACAGAATTTAGTCGGAGAAATTAGACTGTGTATTTGTTTACGGCTGTCAGTGCATTCGCACTGAGCGCTCGATCAGCTGTAGGCGCGTGACGTAGGAAGCTATTGTTCGCGGTCAACGACTGCCTTGTGCGGCGCGCAGACTTGACTGTTGCTTTGAGTATGTGCCGCCGCCAAAACATAGCGCGGTATCCTTGTACTCTCCGCATGTTTACATGTAGCTGTTAGTTCTCCAAAGTATGTCATTCCACAAAAATTTTTACGTTAGATATATGATGTATTCCTTTAGAGCGTCGAGATTTAAGAGTTTCTACTTCAACAGTGTTATCATGTATAATTTTGCGAATTCTATATGGACCGTTATAAAGCAGAAAAAATTTGCGACACAAGCCTTTTCCTTTGTGAGACAAACGGTGGGACTTAATTAATATCTTTTGACCAACTGACAAGATTTTTAAACGACCATGACGTTTAGCTGATTTCTCTCTTCTAGCAGCCGCAGATGCAATATTTCGTAGAGCCAGGTTGACAACCTCAGAATGCCGTAGTTTCCGTGAAGGCGGAAAAGGAACTATTTCAGAAATGCGATTTGTTGGTACCTTATTTTTTAATATCAATAGAGGCGGTAAAGAAGTTGAATCATTGGGGAGTTCATTCAGAATATTTTGAAAAATATGAAGATACTGATCCCAAGTTCTGTGATTCTGATGACAATAAAGACGACACAATTTATTGATTTCCTTCATCCATCTCTCTGAAGCGTTAGATTGAGGGTGAAAAAGTGAGATGAAGATTGGTTTAATTTTACGACGCTGTAGAGTATGAAGCCAAATTTTAGAACGAAACTGTGATCCATTATCTGATATAACCTTATCAACATGACCAACTTCTTTAAGAAAATGTTTGATGAAAGCATTAGATGCTGAACGAGCTGTTGCTTTGCGTAAAGGTGTAAAACACACATATTTTGATGTCAACTCCACTGCTACGAAAATGTACGCAAAACCATTAGTTGAACGAACCACTGGACCGAACAAATCGACTGCAGCCATCTCCTTTAATTTCACTGGAATGATGGGAAACAACGGTGCTCTGTGAGAAATCGTTGGAGGCTTAGCCATTTGACATAATTTGCATTTGGCAAGAACAGATCGAATACGTTTTTCCATATTACTGAAGTAACAATTTTCTCGTAATTTGTAAAAGCATTTTCTGGGACCAAAGTGTGCATAACTGAAATGCGTATACCAAATCAATTTATTGACCCACTCATCAGGAATACAAACTAACCAAACGGAGCTGTCGACCGATTTTCGTTTAAAAAGAATGTCATTGCGAACTAAATAATGCTGTCTAATCGCTACGCTTTCCTTTCTCCTCCACTTCTCCTTAATGTCCTTCCAGATTGGATCCTTATTTTGCTCCTTAGCGATATCCTGGAGCGAAGACGAAATAAAGTTCTCAAACGCAACACCTTGAATATACATCAAACAATAATTGTTTTCTTTGCAGTCCTCTTCAGCACTTCGTTTCAAACCTATAGGTGCACGTGATAAAGCATCAGCAACAATATTTGAAGAACCCTGTATGTAAACAATACTAAAGTCAAATTCCTGTAGGTACAACGCCCATCGTGACAATCTGCCATGAGTTAATTTCGTTGACATAAGAAATTCCAGAGCTCGATGATCGGTGTACACCTTAGTATGTCTGCCAAACAAAAATGTGCGAAATTTTGTGAAAGCCCAAACAACAGCCAAAGCTTCAAGTTCCGTAATCGAATAATTCTTTTCGGATTTAGAGAGAACGCGACTTCCAAATGCAATAGTCTTCTGTACTACAACGCCGTTTTCTTCTATCTCTTGAAATAAATGTGCACCTAGGCCTTTGTATGATGAGTCCGTCGCCAAACAAAATTCTTTAGATAAATCCGGATGTGAAAGAAGTGGAGCAGCAACTAAAGCATCACGGAGTTGTTCAAATTCTGACTGAGCTTCCTCATCCCAACACCAATTAGCTTTCTTTCCAGATAGTTCACATAAACGAGGTGTGGCCAAATCGTCCAATTTAACAAAGCGTCTAAGAAAATTACAGACACCAAGGAAACTACGAACATCACGTTTTGTAGTAGGAACAGCATAATTACGAATAGCGTCTAATTTCTCTGGATCAGGAAGAATACCTTCTGTAGAAATAATGTGACCGAGAAATTTCACCTGAGAACGACCAAATTCAGATTTTTCCAAGTTTACTGTAATGCCAACTTTTGCAAAGATACGTAATAATGAGTCCAAAATCTTGTTGTGCTCACTCCAAGAATGTTTAGCAATAAGAATGTCGTCAACATATGAAGTAATATTGTCACGAAGATAAACAGGTAAAATTTCATTTAAACTACGAATGAATGCTGCTGAAGATACAGTAAGTCCAAACGGTAATTTCCGAAATTGGTAACAGTTACCAAAGGCTAAAAAGGCAGTATATTTTCTACAATCAGGGTGGAGTTCTATTTGCCAAAAACTTGCGCGCATATCAATCGTGGATAAGACTTTAATTCCATGGAAATGTTGAAGAAGTTCATCTAAATTTTGTGGGCGGTCAGTTTCAGCAATGATGATATTATTTATCTGTCTGGAATCCAGAACCAAACGAATTGACCCATCCTTTTTAAGAACAACGTGTAATGGGCTAGTATAAGGACTGACTGCAGGCTCAATAATGCCCTGACCTAACATGTATTGAAGTTCATTCTTAACCTTGTCTCTGTAAGCCAAAGGAATAGCGTACGTTTTTCCGCGAAATGGTGTGTGTTCTTTTACTTTAAATAAATACTGTAAGCCTTGTATAGTTCCTGTGTGATGACTAAACACTGTAGCATGTGAAGTCAAAATGTAGTGCAGCTCTTCTCTTGCAACGTCATCTGGCACTTCAGCTTTCTTAACCTTTTCATTAATTAATTCTTCGCTATTAATTATATCATCCATCGCGTCTCTGTATCTATTGTCATTATCATGAATAAACACATTGTCGTCATAATGCTCAACGAAAACATCAGAAGTAAGAAACCTTAAACATTTTGTATCTGACTCAGATCTTGTTAAACACTCGAAAAATTTTAAACATTTCGGCATTCCAGCAACAGTCAAATTTACACTTCCTTCTTTAAAGTTCAAAATTGCCTTATGTGCGTTAAGAAACTCCATACCTAATATAATCTGTGTACTGAGTAATGGAACAATAATAAAATTAGCAGAAAATTCGTATCCTTGACAAATGAAATTTAAGTTGGTCTGTTGTTTGACTTCCACACTTTTTCCAGAAATAGCACCTCGAATTGTAGTTTTAGAAATAGGTAACACAGGACAGGCAATAGTTCTTTCACATATACGAAAAACTGATTCACTAATGACATTCAGTGGGCTCCCAGAATCTAAAACTGCAGTGAACTTATTCTTACCCACACATACTTCAATAACAGGATGTAAAAATGCGTCTACATTATTTTCCTTTTCATCTAACAAAATGTCTCTCATGTCTTCCAGGCGTACGTAGTGTAAAGTCGTAGTGTCATTACTTTCTGAACCGTCTATATTGCTGCCAGAAGCCGAAGCTGCAAGTCATTGTCGATTGTTTGCGTCACGTCTTTGAGTATTCGCGTCATTTCGCGGATCAATTTCAACAATTTGCACTTGTCTCTCAGAAGTTCTGTCACGTGAAGGATGCCAATTAGGTCCTTCCTGTCTGTTAGATGCAAATTCTTGGCTATGTCTGTTATTAAAATTTCTGTTTTCCTGTCTGTCTGCATAACTACTTCTTGTGTAATTTCGACTGTCATTTCTGAAATTATTGTTGTATCTACTACCCTGATTATTTCTGTAGTAAGAATTTCTATTACTGTATGAATAATTTCTGTCCTGATGATACCGATTACTGTTTCCGTATAATTGATCATTCCGGTACGAATTACCGCTATTGTCTGTGTAATTTCTGTTAGAACGTCTGTTATTGTCATAGGGCTGGTATCTATTGTCCTGTCTGTTACGTCTATCGTTCTCAAAGTTACTCACATAACGCCCGTTCCGATCACTATCTCTTTTCTCTGGAAATCTATTGTAAATACTGTTACTGAAAAAGTTACAAGAGGTCCCGTCGTCGTTGTCATACTCAAGTTCATGCAACAAAGTCTTGAAAGTCTCAATGTCGTCTTTACATCTTCCGGCCAAAGCAATTTGTCTTATGGATTGTGGCAGCTTAGTTAAACAAATGCGAATTAATTCAGTCGGGCTATAAGGGTTGGACAGGAACTGATTCTTTCGAATCATGTCTTCAAAGTACTCTGCCGGCGTGCGGAACTCAGACTGTTTAAAATTACGCTGCATAATCAGACTATGTTTGACTCTGTCTTGTGTGTTTTCGGACCAATATGCCGATAGAAATGCATGATAAAAATCATTTAGATTATTACAATCTCTAATGAGTGCACGCATCCGCGTCGCCGGTTCGTTTTCTAAATATCCACACATAAATTCCAGTTTGTGACTTAGTGGCCAATTTGGTGGAAGTGCGTACATAAATTGATCTAACCATGCACATGGATGTATGTCATTCTTAGAATTGCGGAAGATCTTAAATTTCCGGACAGTCAAAAAGTGTTTATAGTCAAAGTTTTCGCCTCGTGGCGACAAAGACCTACCGCGTCTGTCCCAGTCCGAATGTCGATTATTGTAAAGTTCGCGCGCCTGGCGCTCTCTTGTTGCATCCCGTAAATGAAATAAATTACTTTCTTCATACCCCTCTGCTATCTGTGATTCTAAGTTCCTTCTACTGTCCTTTCCTACAATTTCGCCTTCGATCTGCTTGACTTGCTTTCGTAATGCCTCAAATTCCCTTTTCACGCGTTCATTAAATTTTCCCTGATTTTCAACATGCTTATTTATGTTCTGGTATTCTTCGGTTTCTGCAAATGGTAATGGAGCTGTATCATCTGAATCTCTGTCCCCATGTAAACTAAGATTTGTCAATTTATCTGAAATTTCCTCAACTCTTTCCGATAAGTCACCTAATTGTTCTTTCTGTTTATTTACGTCTTCCGTAAGTGTCGCGACTCGGGTTTCAGTATTGTCACATTTGGTAGCTAGCTGTTCATATTGTTGTGTTAGGTTATTTAATCTGCCATTTGGTACGGATCCTTCGATTCTCTCAAATATTTCTTCCTTATCCTTTGCACGTTGTAAATTTAACTCTGAAAAATTTTGTACTATCACGCGATCTCTTTCTTCCTGTTCTCTATCCTGTTCCCTTTGTCTGATTTCTACTGCAATTAATCTATTATTGTGAGAATTCAGAATCGGTTGTACTTCCTCTCTGATTTCTTTCTTTAATTCATCTTTCATATTTTTGAAACATGTTCCTATTCGTGAATCTAACCGTGTTTCCAAAGTTCCTATCTCTGTTTTAAATTCAGATCGAAACTGCTCCATTATTCCCCTATCTGTTTTTATTTCAGATCCCAAAGTTTCCATTCGTGTTTCCATTGTCCCTATGTCATTTTTAATTTCAGATCGCAAAGTTCCCAACTCTGTTTCCATTTTTCCTATTCTTGATCCCACTGTTTTTAATTCAGATCCAAACCGTGTTTCCATTTTTAATATAGCACTCATCAACTGCCCCATGGTAACTGTTTCAAAATTATTTTCGCCCCTAACATTTCCCGCAAAACCAGTTTCCTTCGTCATAGCTGTAAAGCTATCTGTGTTCGATACTATTTCAGAATCTTCTATCGTTAATCTCGGATTCTGTGAATTTTCTGATTGAGAAAAATTTTGAAATGGTTCCGGACTGTCTTCCCGACTTATTACATTGTTTTCCACTTCATTATCCATCATACTGTTTTCCTCTGTTGGCGAGTTCGCCATGTCAACAATTTCGTTATTCTCACTATTCATCATTTTTGCCTTTTTCATTGATCGCGTAATCATTTACAAAACATAAAAAATTCGTCACTGTTCGAAAATTACACACAATGCCTCCTTATCTCCAACAAAACCATTTACATGCAATGTCTCCCTCAAACACGATTAACGAACAATTGAAATAATTGCACAAAATTGTCAAACGCGTATACAAGGCAATAAAAATACAACAAAAAAAAAACTAAATTTTGAAAAATACCATTAGAAGAATGCCAATTACCAAATCTACACATGCAAAATAGACTACAATTAATAAACTACAAATTACTACAACAATACTACAGTCTACTATTTTTACAATCAGAAAAATCCAAGGGACGATCCTGGCAGGGTCGCCACGTGCATGGGGGCTTAATTAAATATAATGATTTTTTTTGTAGCAGTATGTCCGTCCGATTACGCAGTGTCTCGTAATCGGTTGGCCCTGACTAGTATTTTTACGCTATCTGACTGCAACAAACAATGTACGAAATTTTTCGTGAACACAGTTAATTAATTAAGTCCCCAGCAACTATAAAATCTACGAAATCCAATAAGCACAAAAGTAACTGTTCTGTATGTGGGAGTGTGACTCAACGTACGCATCTGGCACGGTTCTTCTTCAATAACACAAGAATTTTTAATTAACATTTATACTGAATTAATTAAAGAAAGTAAAAATACCATAATTACTCAAGAGAATCACAATTACACTCTAATCCAAGAACACAAGCCAGATGCTTTGTTGACTGAACCTGTAATGACGCATTATTTCAGACACACAAATAATAAAAGAACATTGTGGTTTTTACCTTTATATATATTGACGAAATGCACTCATTACAATGACATCTGCTATCTCTCCCATCAAATAACTGCATAAAACATGGAACAACCCTCTTTACTACCACATCTCACTCCGACTTCACGACAAGCAGTGCCCACTAGCACATCTCGGTACGACTGACTACAACGAGCTCTCAACAAGCACTGACCTGTCCGATCTCATAACAAGCACTGACTGCTACGGACTCCCAACAACCACTGACTGCTACGAGCTCTTAACACACACTCTGCCATGAGCTCCTAACACGCACTGTGGAGGCGGCTCAATAGTACTCTTTGGCGCACTCTCTGGCGCAGTGGCACAGTGTAGCCACCTTTCAAGTGTTGAGTGCTATTGTCACGTGATTTCAAATTGATTCCGTATTTCTGGATTTACAAAAGTCTTTTGACGCTTTAGCTCACAAGCGACTTGAAATCAATTTGCGTGATTATGGAATATCGTCTCAGATATGCGACTGTATTTTCTTATTTCCTGTCAGATAGGCCACAGTTCGTACTAACTGACGGAAAGTCATCGAGTAAAACAGAACTTATTTCTGCTGATCCGCAAAGTAGTGTCACAGACCCCCTGTTGTTGCTTATCTATACCAACGACTTAGGAGACAGGTGGAGCAGCTGTCTTGGGTTGTTTGCAGTTGATGCTGTCGTTTATTGTCTAGTAAACACGTCAGAAGATCAAAACGATTTAGAGAAGACATGAACTTCTGAGTGCAGTCCTAAGTGAAGGAGACACGATGAGTGTGGAATTACTTGTAGAAGCACAGGCTGCTCCTGCAGGGGGACCGGGGGTGGAAATTAAATTTTGACTTTTGGTTTGTAAATAGAAATTAGAAAGAAAATGTTTGACATAAAGTGAGAGGAAGGGCTGGTGACGTTCGGTCGTATTACCATATATCGAATCACTCCCGTCTCCATTAAGAATTCAATTTTCCCTGAAAGTATTCCGGCGATTGCTCTGAACAACGAACATCCACTCAATATGGGCAGAAGTAGTACAGCGCACTTCCATAAAAACGCAGAGTTGTTTTAAAAGTTTCACGGTTTTAACGTAAATGCCGTTGAACTGCACCTGCAGTACAACTGATGGAGGAGAAAATGTATCTCTGACTCCAAATTAGGTGATTTGTAGATTGCTGCTCTGTTCAACTAGCGCAAGAATCTTTTCTCTACCATTATAAAAGCACTAAATATTTTGAGTACTATTCCATGGCAACGGTGACTTTGGAACGGTCCTTCAATACCCTACGAACAGTAAAGACTTGGCTTAGAACCGAATCGCTACAGGGAAGGGAGACTGGCTGCGTTGAGCGAACACCAAAACTACGTGAGAGAATATGGCGAGGTGTTAAAAAAGAAAGTATCAGAAAAATCTGAGTCCGACCCAAGAATTCAAATTATTGTCCTGTTATGCGAATGCATGTTTAAAGTATTTTCCTGTTTTATTTATCAAGAAATGGTGCTTGTTTTGCCTACTCCCAATTCTTTGAGAATAGTATGACCTGAACCTACTTTGACACTGACGACACTTTTGATTTGTCGTGAGTAGTTCTTTCCCAGGGAAATTTTGAGAAAAATTAACTGACAACCATGTCATACACCATGAAATATGCTATAAAGACATATAAGCTGCAATGGCGTAATCCTGAGCCCTTGTTAGGAATGCCGAAACTGCCTTTGTCCCCCACCACTCACTCCAAAAATTAGGGGAGGGTAAAAGGTTGGCAACAGGAAGGAGCATCCCGCGACCCTAAACCACTGACAGATTAACGTACTGACGCCGAGGTAGAGAAAAAAGAAAAAGAGCAGACAGTTTAAATGTCAACACCATTTTAGTTGATATCTTACAGTGTCCGGTCGGTAACATCCCAAAACAACTGTAATGCATTTCAACTCTTGTTTTCCTGCAAGTAATAACCGACATACGAAATTTTGCTAATCACTGCAGATAATTTTCGATTGCAGGTGTTCCACACGTAGTGACGTTCGAATTACTGATTAAAATTGCTGTATAAATCGCTGCTGTGTTTTGTGACCAATTTCTAGCGACATTGCTAGCGACATATCGGTCGCGTGTGTGCTGCTAGATGAACTCGTCGTCGGCGAACCTGTCACATCGTGGGATACAAAACTGTGCAAATGACGGTCACTGCTATAAGTTACGTATCACCGAAATGAAACACAGCATTAAACAATGACGAGCATAGTTTTTGAATGATATTTCCACCTTATGACTATATAAAACTTCCTTATTCTGTATTAATATCATGATTTTATATTGAGCAAGCAATAAAAGAAACAAAAGAAAAATTCGGAGTAGGTATTAAAGTCCACGGAGAAGAAATAAAAAACATTGAGGTTCGCGCGAGGACATTGTAATTCTGTCAGAGACAGCAAAGGACTTGGAAGAGCAGTTGAATGGAATGGACAGTGTCTTGAAAGGAGGATATAAGATGAACATCAACAAAAGCAAAACGAGGATAATGGAATGTAGCCGAATTAAGTCGGGTGATGTTGAGGGTATTCGATTAGGAAATGAGACACTTAAAGTAGTAAAGGAGTTTTGCTATTTGGGGAGCAAAATAACTGATGATGGTCGAAGTAGAGAAGATATAAAATGTAGACTGGCAATGGCAAGGAAAGCGTTTCTGAAGAAGAAAAATTTGTTAACATCGAGTATAGATTTAAGTGTCAGGAAGTCTTTTCTGAAAGTATTTGTATGGAGTGTAGCCATGTGTGGAAGTGAAACATGGACAGTAAATAGTTTGGACAAGAAGAGAATAGAAGCTTTCGAAATGTGGTGCTACAGAAGAATCCTGAAGATTAGATGGGTAGATCACATAACTAATGAGGAAGTATTGAATAGAATTGGGGAGAAGAGAAGTTTGTGGCACAACTTGACTAGAAGAAGAGATCTGTTGGTAAAACATGTTCTGAGTCATCAAGGGATCACCAATTTAGTATTGGAGGGCAGCGTGGAGGGTAAAAATCGTAGGGGGAGACCAAGAGATGAATACACTAAGTAGATTCAGAAGGATGTAGGTTGCAGTAGGTACTGGGAGATGAAGAAGCTTGCACAGGATAGAGTACCATGGAGAGGTGCGTCAAACCAGTCTCAGGTCTGAAGACCACAACAACAAAAACATCATGATTTTGGCCTTAAGTCAACAATGATAGGTAAAATTAGACGTTGTCAAGTGATGTCATCGTCAAGATCTATTGTAATGGATGCCCCAGCGTGCAGAAAGTGCAGAATCGTATAAATCTATGGCAGACTGGTAGCTAATATGTTTTGCAGTCATTAAACAATCGAGCCACAGAATGAACATCAGCACAGCAGTTACATGTGTAGTGAGTTTGATCTGAAAATATACTATGGAAAATGATGGTTGACATGGCCAAATATGAACAGCATAGGTTGCAAGTCCATGTTGGACAATCCATGTTCACAGGAATATCATAGGTACATGTAATCATCTGTTATCTGTGACCACAAGGTGCAAACTGGATGTTCATATCACAAAAGTATGACAGCATGCCGAAAGAAATACCCACATCATACACTGGTTTAAATGAAAAAAATGTCCATGTGCCATATATAACCAGGTACAGACAATGGCGAAAGTTTGCAATTACAATATTTTGCGTTGTAAGTGATATGTTGCAGACCATTATAGGTGTCAGGTCTATGGCCTGAATGGCAAAGCTGACAGCGAAATGAACCAACATATCAGCAGCTCGAATTGGCACAGTCTCTACCGATTCAATTCTAGGGAGGCGAGAGGCCCAGATCATGCGACAGTACTGCACTGGTGTTAAGGATACGAATTACACTTTCACCAGGACGATAAAGACGCCTCATTTAATGATACACAAACAGAAATAAACAATGAACAAATTCTAGTGTCCGATTACACTGTCGGCCTTAATCACAGAGTGCGCATTCAAATGCACAGAACTGATTTTCTGTTGTCGACACACATTGCCACCGTGGGCACGTGATCTGGGGACGGCGTACTGAGATGTGACAACGTTTCAAAACATCGACATTTCTGTGCTTTGGGAAAGTGGGCATTTGTTCCGTTATCGTCAAACCTAAATAGTTTTTCGCCTTCAGATATCTCACGTTGCTTGTGTAACTATATCCAATGCAATAAACATCCAAGTTGTCATGGTACATTCACAATTTGCCACGAAAACAAAACACAATAACGAAATATAGATTAAGAAGTTACAAAAGCACACAATCCACTACTACAACACGAGTGAGCGCGGCAAAATAGGTTAACTTACGATGTTAGCAGGCGATGATGCCGTCGATACTTCCTTCCCGAGAAACCTTGAGCTGCCGTGACGTGACGTGACGGTCTGTTGACGACTTGTCTGAATGCCGCCGTTTGAAGTAAATTGTGGAATCTTTGGATTTGACGTGACGGGACCTGGCGCCCAAGGTGAACTGGTCTTAAAAAGAGTCATCCCGAGATCACGTCACAATTTCAGCTTAATGTTGACAACGCGCGCAGCACGCAATGCTTACTCCAGAGATTTTTCTACTTTATGGCTTTCACCGACGTCATATCTGAGTCACAGATGCTACTTAGAGGCAATATCTGAAGGCAGTGGGGTTTATTCCTAAACCAAAGAATGTATCACAGAAAAGAAAGATAATACACATACATGCAATAAAATTCCATTGCAGCTCACATGATTAATTACATAGCCAAAAGTTATATCGCAAAAAAATTGGGGCAACAAAAAAGAAAGTAACAACATAAAAAAACATACATGCATTAAATGAATTATTACCACAGTTTATGGGAGCAAGTGAAAGAACCATAAACGGCCTTTCAAGTCCACTACAACATCACTCATAGTAAACTAGTAATCTACGTCTACATGGATGCTTTACAAATCACACTTACGTACTTGGCAAAGGGTTCATAGATCCACCTTCACAATAATCGTCTATTATTCCAATCTCAAACAGCGCGCGAAAAAAAGGAACACCTACATCTTCCCGAGCGTGTTTTGATTTCCTTATTTTATTATGACGATCATTTCTCCCCATGGAGGTCGGCGTCGACAAAATATTTTCGCATTCGGATGAGAAAGTTGGTGATCGAATTTTTGTGAGAAGTTTCTGCCGCAACGAAAAACGGCTTTGTTTTAATGATGTCCGCCCCAGATTCTGTATCACGTCAGAGACACTCTCTCCCCTATTTCTCGATAATACAAAATGTGCTGCCCTTCTTTGAACATTCTAGATGTACTCTGTTAATTCTATGTGGTAGGGATCCCACACCGAGCAGAAATGCTCCAAAACAGGACGGACAAGCGTAGTGTAGGCAGTCTCTGTTGCATCTTCACCCAATAAAACGCTGTCTTTGGTTCGCCTTCCCCACAACATTTCCTATGTGTTCTTTCCATTTTATGTTGTTCGTAATTGTGATTACTAGGTATTTAGTTCAATTTACTGCATTGACTGATCTAACCAAAGTTTAACAGATTCCTTATAGCACTCATGTGGATGAACTCACACTTTTCGTTATTTAGGTTCAACTGCCAACTTTTGCACAATACAGGTATCTTTTCTAAATTCTTTTGCAATTTGTTTTGATATTCTGATTACTTTACTAGACGGTAAATGACAGCATCATCTGCAAACAACCTCAGACGCTTCCTCCATTCTCTCCGAAATCGTTTATATAGATAAGGAACAGCATTACTTGGGAAACGCTGGAAATCACTTCTATTTCCTTCGATGATTTTCCGTCAATTACTACGAACTATCAACAATGTGACAGGAATCTTTGTAATAGCTTCGCATCTACTGACAAATAGTCCATCGCTAAGAAACACAACTCCTCTCTCTGTTGAGCTTGTGTTTCTCATGGAATATAAACTATTCATACAACTTACAAGAATGCAGCCAACATCTTTCTCAATCTCGTATATTTCAAAACTAAAAGCCCAAACTCTTTGAAGGCCAAATGCCGGAATATCGGTGGTTGTCTAGCACATCACCCAACTCCATTAGCGTTTGTTGTTTGAACCAGTCTCCTACATCACCTGGTTACTGGAGCCTATTTGCTGGCAGCATGTATGGTCCTGCCTTAGATTAGTGTAAACTGCACCATACTCAAATTACTGCCATATAAGCTGTGCCGGGGCTAGCACCATGTTTAGCACTAAATTCAGCTGAATTTGCATATGGAAATGATGCTCTAAGATCCCGTTTCCTAACTCCGACTTTTTCTGTCGCACATGGATCAATAAGAGAAACGCAAACTGATTGTTATCGACCCTGCAAGTGGAGTAGAGAAGAATTGAATTTGATAAAAATTAATTTGACAGTAGAAAGTTTAATTAATGTCATGACAGATGAAAGGATTGCTCTACCTAACTATAGAATGAAAGATAACAATTGGATTTATTCTGACAAAATTCAAAATGAAAAACACATGAAACATTTACAATACGCCAATTTGATAGACAGATAATCGCTGTGAAGGTGAAGTTGTCCGTAAACTAGCTTGTGACATTTATGACCAAGTGGTATGTGGAGCCAATAACGTGCAACTCAAATCTTAAGAAAAACGCCCAGTAAGCAGAACAGTAATTGCGCTACAACAGTAGTGAGAACTCAGGCAATGAAAACCCAAGACAGAACCAAGATAGGGAGAACGGAAACAGGCGCGCTCCGCTGAGCTCTGATTATCAGGTAGCAAAATTAACTACTCTGCCGGTGCTGCAGAAATACATCACCAGGCTGTCTTCTTTACTGCAAGAACACGATCAGGCGTACCGGTGGCGATGGCTGGTTGCTTCGACGTCCCGTCATGGTGGTGATGATGTCGCGAGTATAGCCCAATACTAATTCTCGTGGCCCGGTTGTTCCAGACTTAAGATTTCCTAGCAGTTTCAATGCACCTCTGAGGGAGACGAAGAAGGCTCGCCACACAATCACTGACGGCACAGTGATTGATTTTAACAAGCAAAGTCACACCATAACTCCGATACAATAAACTTTAGCCAAAACTGCTCAAGACCGACCACATAGGCCGCTTGTGCGCAGAATGCTCAATTGCCAACTGTACTCGGAAAGTTATGTTGAAGTCGAAACTTCAGAAACTTCGTCAAACAGGTACAATTAAATGAAAGTATATTAGACACCCAACGGGGGAGTCAGGTTGTCCAGAGCAGTGAGAGCTCAGTCTTGTAACCTACTCAGACCGAAAGGCGAGGCTCTGCACTGCTAAGAACACCCGTACAAGTCGAACACAGGCCCCCATCACAGTGGTCGTGGTTAAACGTGCCAATCAGCAGCTCGAAAACCGGTGTAAAATTCCACTCTATTGCCGAAGCACTGCTATTCCAGTAATGGAGAATCTTGGCGCCAATTTCTGCGCCGATTTTGCTACGTCACGGAGCTATCCCCTGAGCAAGCCAATCGCAGTTACGATTTTGCAGAAAACGCGGGAATTTGCCCGCCAAGACTACCTGGGAACACGAGTCATTCCCGCTCCTCGCTCGTAGCCCTTCAGACAGCGTTTTCACGAAGTTTCTGCGATGTAACGGAATCTCTGACCCCAGCCGCTCCTTCAGGCCCCTGTGGGCGTGTCGCCGCCGCTCTTATGACTATGTCGGCGTCTGGACAGCACCACTCGGCTCCCTCACACGCGTCGGCATAACCCTGTCAAGATCAGCAGAACCCGCCTGTCACCGGACCACCCGGGTGACGAGAGATGATAAAATGTGTGGCCATGAAGAGTAAATTTTAAGTGTCCTCTAACTTTTAGTCTTTTGTAACGGGATCGTAGAGCAAGAATTATTGGCATTGCGTTTATTACATGCTGCATCACAAAAGAGTTTAACTGGAGAGCCGTAGTCAGTTGCTGCGGTGAAATTATGTGAGTCAGTTGGTACGTTTGTAACCGGATGGTATACATTCATTTGTTGCTGTTTCTTTGTCCTGCAATAGCGTGTGTCTTATGTCTTCCAACAAGATGATACATTCTGTTACTTTGTTCATATTGTAAAAATGTGCAAACTGATTAAATCCTGAACTTTACTGTTAATCTCTTGAACTAAACAAATTTGTCCCTGTGCTTCAATGGTCTGCCAAATAATGTTGTACATGAAATGGTCCCTGTGCACTGACCATTTTCGTAGCAAACAGATCGTCAAATGAAAATGTCTCACCTCGTAATGTAAGTGCTTGGAAACGCAGTGCTTGCTTCTCTCCGCGCGCCAGTTCAAATTTCTTACTGCAGCTGCTGAGAGCTTACTGCCGATGCTCCAGACAGCAAGTAAACTATTTTATACACATAACTGAGTGAGGGACTGCTTTAAACAAAAATGAGTTGGACTGAGGATGTGCACAATGCTCTTAGGTGAAATATGCCTTTAACAAACTGTTTTTACATTAACTGATATATTATTAGTTGTATGACATTTATGTTACAACATGCACTAACATTGAAAAAGGAAAACATTGATGTCAAATGCTTACTCTTGCAATTGTTAGAAAAATAATTGACAGACATGAAAAAACCCTTACAGTGAAAATTAAACAATTTTTAATGAAAAATCTCGATTTCCTTCACATGGCTGATTCAACAATGAATCTAGCTACGCGCGACTGCAGTGTCACAAAATAAAAAAATGTTTCCTTCATTCCAGCAGCGATGACAAAAACGAGCACACCTTCCAGCGACACAGTTGCTCTGAGCGAAGACTGTGAGCGAATAATGATAAACGATTCAGAAGTGTCTCTTAGCGTCTGAGACACACGTAGTATGTACAATACCCAGAAGTGCAAATAACAGACTCCCAGTAGACCTGTTCAGTGACAGGTTTGCTCTCCTGCTCTTTCTCGGCAGGTTAAGCTGTTTATTCTGGCTGCCACCATTTACTCTGCCACCTGCTGGGCTTTAACTCCAAATAGAGATAAGCTACTGGAAAACTGGTGTTGACATATGGGCAAATAAGTACTTCCGTCTTTCATTTGGTAAGCGATTACATTTTATTAACGATTTTAATATTACATCCTGGAACCTCGAATGCTGTCTACAGATTCCTATATGAAATGTAGCAATGGGTTTGTTCGCCTTCTTTTTATCAGCAGGTTAATGAGCATCTTATGGGTGCCGCCACTTACTCTGCCATCGACTGCGTTTTAGTTGCAAAGGAAAGACGCGCTGCTGCAAAACTGGCTTTCAAACGTAGAGAACTAATTACTTCCTTCTTTACTCTGGTAAGTAGTTACAACTGGCTACATTTTTAACATTACATTCTGCTATATCCAATACTATCTACAGATTCCCTTATGAACTGCACTAATAGCATTATTCTCCTGTTGTTTTTCAGCACATTTATGAATTTATTCTCGCTGCCGCTATTTTTTCTGTCAACAACTGTGTTTTATTTCAAAATGAAGATACTCTGCCCGAAAGAACGCTTTTAAACACACAGAAATCAGTACCTCCTTCTTTCATTCGGTAAGTAATTACATCTGGTTAACATTTTTACTATTACGTTCTATATATTAAAAGCATCACCTCGGTTCCGAGAGTTCTGGAAACTGTACATTTCCGCCCTTTCTACTGCTCACGAAAACCACATATATGCATGTTGTACCACCATACAGCGAGACTTCAGAGGTGGTGGTCCAGATTGCTGTACACACCGCTACCTCTGATATCCAGCAGCACGTCCTCTTGCATTGATGCCTGCCTGTATTCGTCGTGGCATACTTTCCACAAATTCATCAAGGCACTGTCGGTCCAGATTGCCCCACTCCTAAACGGCGATTCGGCGTAGAAGCCTCAGAGTGGTTGGTGGGTCACGTCGTCCATAAACAACCTTTTCAATCTATGCCAGGTATGTCCGATAGGGTCCATGTCTGGAGAACACGCTGGCCACTCTAGTCGAGTGATGTCGTTATGCTGAAGGAAGTCATTGACAAGATGTGCACGACGGGGGCGCGGATTGTCGTCCATGAAGACGAATGCCTCGCCAATATGCCGCCGATGTTGTTGCACTGTCGGTCGGAGGACGGCATTCACGTTTCGTACCTCCGTTACGGCGTCTTCCGTGACAACCAGCGGCGTACGTCGGCCCCACATAATGCCACCCCAAAACAACAGGGAACCTCCACCTTGCTGCACTCGCTACACAGTGTGTCTAAGGCTTTCAGCCTGACTGGGTTGCCTCCAGACGATTGTCCAGTTGAAGGCATATGCGACACTCATCGGTGAAGAGAACGTGACGCCAATCCTGAGCGGTCCATTCGGCATGTTGTTGGGCCCATCTGTACTGCGCTGCATGGTGTCGTGGTTGCAAAGATGGACCTCGCCGTGGACGTCGGGAGTGAAGTTCCGCATCATGCAGCCTATTGCGCACAGTTTGAGTCGTAACACGACGTCCTGTGGCTGCACGAAGAGCATTATTCAACATGGCGGCGTTGCTGCCAGGTTTTTCTCAGAGCCAAAATTCATAGACAGCGGTCATCCACTGCAGTAGTAGCCCTTGCGCGGCCTGAGCGAGGCATGTCATCGACACTTCCTGTCTCTCTGTGTCTCCTCCGTGTCCGAACAACATCGCTTTGGTTCGCTCCGAGACGCCTGGACACTTCCCTTGTTGAGAGCCCTTCCTGGCACAAAGTAACAATGCGGACGCGATCGAACCGCGGTGTTGGCCGTCTAGGCGTGGTTGAACTACAGACAACACGAGCCGTGTACCTCCTTCCTGGTGGAATGACTGGAACTTTTAATAGTTTTTGTGGCATCTGAAATTTAAAAACCTCTCTCACACCGGCCTGATTTAGCTTCACTGATCAGGATACTAAAAAAACATTCGTATATTAAGGGTATTTTCATTCACAAAGCAGGCTTATCACATTCACACAGTTCAATACTGTTCTATGCTGATTAAATTGAGCTTAACTTAAATTCCGTAAGGCAGTGAAGCAATTTCGATGTCTCAGTGCGACGAAAATTGTCAGTCGATCTCCTAAAAACATTTGTAATAATTATTAACTTTCGGTGACAACATGTGGAAGACCGGAGATCTGCTGGTAAGACCGTGTTAGCCCATTTATTGAAAGTAATAAACTGCATATCTTGAGCGTACAAAACGGCAGGTTCGTCCAGTGTAAATCAGACGTTCCCCACTCATCCCGTGCAACACAGCGTAGTAAGCAGACACTGTCAGTAATAATCAGTTAAATAACACGCGAACACACCTACTTTAGTTTAGTTCGTGTATTAAATTCCTTCTCATACAGAATCTCATCAAGATAGTGACTATCTCAACAGTACATACATATACATCTTCGTTCTTTCACGGCTAATCGGCAAGATCTGAATCCTTCTTTTCATAAGAGAAAACGTAGACAGCCGAGGAGCTATTCCATGGAGTAAATGCACGCTCCAACGAATAATAGGACTTGAAACTACTTTGCATTGATAATCACCGTATATTAGAGTTTAGGAATCGGTAAGATAAGAAGAGATATGTCGAGATATGTACTGAGTTACATAATTTATAAAATTTCTGAAAATATCGCGGAGAGACCGCTGCAAGAGACATTTCAAACTGATCAGCTGTCGGACCCGCTCTATCTAATTGGCGCTGCTCATGAATGGTTGTTTAGATGTTTGGGACAGTTTAGTAACATCTCTGAACAATCAAAGGGACCGACCGTGTCTGTGATACAATATCCACAGTCAACGTCTGTCTTCAGGAAATGTGGGAAGCGGGGTGATGCAAAACTTTATTTGATGTGTGTATTTGAAACAAAACATTTAGTTCAAAACTACTGACCAAATTTGCCTGCTTAGTCAGCTTCATACCTGTTATCGCCAATAGTGCGGAACGAAAGACTTCGTTTCAAATAAACTAACTGCCTCAAAGGAAAAAAATTAATAGAACCAAAGTTCTCCACAGATGTGACAGAAATAGCTTCATTAAGAGATTAATGATTGATTGTTAATAACGTGGAAATAATATAAAATCAGAAAATTGAAACTACTAACTTATTTTAGTCTTTCATGATTATGAGAATGCATATTAATTCACTTTATAGCTCCCAGCCACAGAAATGTGTTTGGTTTTCGTTTGACGTGGGAGCTGTAAAGGAAGAGAGACCGGCAATGTCACGAAACATACACACGGGTCACGTGGAGAATGATCCCCCACTGTAACTCAGCTTGCTCTGCGCATGCGCGAATCTGGCATTATTAAAAAAAAATTCTGGGTAGCATCTGGCTACTCGCTGCTGCTGCTCACACGGCAAACAGCCGTGTTTCAAGTAGCCACGAGCGGGAGGAGGCACTGCTCATACGCGAATTCAGCTCTGCGCATGCGCACGAACGTGCTGGCAACTACTCACAGGAACCTCGGGTTTGCTACGCAGTCGCCGCCGCGCGTGCGCAGTGACGCCTGTTTCCTGGCGCTCGCTGGCAGCTGCTCAGACGGACGTAAGCAGCTGTAGCAAGATGAAAGGCCCCAAAAAATTGTCGCCAGAAATAGAAAGAAATACTTTTTTCGTTGCAGATGTGATACAGGCTGAACTTAATTTGTTATCAGCGTATGACGCGGAATGTAGAAAGTAGCTGTTTAGCGGAAGAGTGGAACTGTTTTCTGGCAACACTTCGATGGTTAATTCTGGTTGGGAAATACGGTAGCTTTTTAGTTTCATTTCGATCTGCTAAACACACAGATGTGAAAGTTACCGAACTATCAGTTTAATAAGTCAGAGCTGCAAAATACTAACGCGAATTCTTTACAGACGAATGGAAAAACTGGTAGAAGCCGACCTCGGGGAAGATCAGTTTGGATTCCGTAGAAATGTTGGAACACGTGAGGCAATACTGACCTTACGACTTATCTTGGAAGAAAGATTAAGAAAAGGCAAACCTACGTTTCTAGCATTTGTAGACTTAGAGAAAGCTTTTGAAAATGTCGACTGGAATACTCTCTTTCATATTCTGAAGGTGGCAGGGGTAAAATACAGGGAGCGAAAGGCTATTTACAATTTGTACAGAAACCAGATGGCAGTTATAAGAGTCGAGGGGCATGAAAGGGAAGCAGTGGTTGGGAAGGGAGTGAGACAGGGTTGTAGCCTCTCCCCGATGTTATTCAATCTGTATATTGAGCAAGCAGTAAAGGAAACAAAAGAAAAATTCGGAGTAGGTATTAAAATTCATGGAGAAGAAGTAAAAACTTTGAGGTTCGCCGATGACATTGTAATTCTGTCAGAGACAGCAAAGGACTTGGAAGAGCAGTTGAACGGAATGGACAGTGTCTTGAAAGGAGGATATAAGATGAACATCAACAAAAGCGAAACGAGGATAATGGAATGTAGTCAAATTAAGTCGGGTGATGCTGAGTGAATTAGATTAGGAAATGAGACACATAAAGTAGTAAAGGAGTTTTGCTATTTAGGGAGTAAAATAACCGATGATGGTCGAAGTAGAGAGGATATAAAATGTAGACTGGCAATGGCAAAGAAATCGTTTCTCAAGAAGAGAAATTTGTTAACATCGAATATAGATTTAGGTGTCAGGAAGTCGTTTCTGAAAGTATTTGTATGGAGTGTAGCCATGTATGGAAGTGAGACATGGACGATAACTAGTTTGGACAAGAAGAGAATAGAAGCTTTCGAAATGTGGTGCTACAGAAGAATGCTGAAGATAAGGTGGGTAGATCACGTAACTAATGAGGAGGTATTGAATAGGATTGGGGAGAAGAGAAGTTTGTGGCACAACTTGACTAGAAGAAGGGATCGGTTGGTAGGACATGTGTTGAGGCATCGAGGGATCACAAATTTAGCATTGGAGGGCAGCGTGGAGG
Organism: Schistocerca americana; assembly: GCF_021461395.2. Taxonomy (NCBI): domain Eukaryota; kingdom Metazoa; phylum Arthropoda; class Insecta; order Orthoptera; family Acrididae; genus Schistocerca; species Schistocerca americana. Next base: position 138,837,502 of record NC_060129.1, read on the forward strand.
GTAAAAATCGTAGAGGGAGACCAAGAGATCAATACACTAAGCAGATTCAGAAGGATGTAGGTTGCAGTAGGCACTGGGAGATGAAGAAGCTTGCACAGGATAGAGTAGCATGGAGAGCTGCATCAAACCAGTCTCAGGACTGAAGACCACAACAACAACAACTGCTAAACACAAATGTATAAAGAAGAGGGATTTGCTTTGTGAAAGCGGAAGGAAAGCGTGATGCATTACGACTGTAACAACACTCATGTTGCCATTTTTACAGATATCAATGAGTCTGTCACTACTTTGTGTGTGGGTGACGTTGACCTTTGCACAAGTCCTGCACTTTCCAGCCGATTGACACAGGTAACAATGAACATTGAGCCATCCAGAGTGATAATGTATAATACCTTGTATAGAAATGTGGGTGCAGATACTGACTCCAAATCCGCCTCTTTACGCCTCTCAATGAAAGCGTCCTTTTATCGCAAATTCAGAGACTGGTTTCATTGTTCACGGTAGAGTCACTGTGAACAGCGGTCCTATTCTTTACATATCAGGCAAAATGTACCAACACCTAAATATGAATTATATACTTTTAAGACCTTCTTCTCGGTACCTTCTTTATTATCTTTCTAGACGTGAATTTCTGCGATGTTTTGGGAGCGGATAGTCCAGCTTGCTGGAGCTACAAATTCTTTCGCTCCTTATATCGTTAGCAATATCAGAAACCATGTCATACAAGATGGTGTTTTTGTCACTGATTGACTTTTCTATTGCTTCATAGGAATAGGTCCAAAGTGTGTATATTAAACGTCGCGATTATTAACAACCTGATTTCACGTTATTCTGCATCTTCCTATTCATCGGATTGCTTTCCATCAGGGCTACCAGTATGTAAGCATTCCTTACCACCCACTTCTCAGCACGTTCTTTCATCCCATACACCAACGCTTTCCGTACTTGCGGCATGGAAATTTTGACTCTTAAATTTATTTCGGAAACATTTGCTGGTCATCTACGTCACTATCGTTGGCTGTTTCTTTACGAGAGTAACTGCCTGCGATTTCTTCACTTCGGAGAACCAGCAGTCGGTTTTATCGAGCATTTCAGTCCCAACGAACCACATGCTGCACTACTTAAATGATCATCTGAGAGGTTAACAACAGTTTTGTTCTTCACACAGCCCTTACAGGTGTTTGCCATTGATGCGTGTTTCATTTTGATGCATTCAGTTGGCGCCAATCCTAAATCTTCGTAGCAAGCTGCGAAACATTCACGGCACTCCCTGTGACCTGGGTGGCGAGACTGAATGCGAAGAATTTTTTTGAACACGAATAACGCTCATGAGGTGATGGTACAGATTTACTCTTTGCTGGGCGTTGTGTAGCTGTGGCTATGGATAAATGACGAAACGTGTAAGCAGTGGGCGTGGCGGGAATTCTGTACGACGTGAGATCGACTTAACGGCACTACTTTGAGTTCTGGAGGACACGGTGTGTGTTTTGCCGTAACCTCTCACACCTCGCTACAGCCAGCAACTGGGTACAGGAGTGCGCTGTCTCACCTCTACACAGGGTGTTCAGTACCACGGCGACGGTGTGGAACATTGCGTGCGACGTGGTACGAAATGATTAATGCAGTTCCTATCGCAATATTGGGTATAAATAGCAGAGGACGCGAAAAAACAAAACTTGGGTGGGCGGACGAGAATCGGTGTATTCAAAGAGGTACATCCGTGTGGTCATCTCTCCAGAGATACATAATTCACAACGAAACCGGGCAATATTTAATGCAAGGATGGCCGCCCTGCATTGTGTAGGATGCGGTAATGAAATTACGTGTGTAAGTGGTGGTGAAGTGTTGGTCTGTTTCTACTGTACTCCACTCCGTTCCACCCTCGATTGGATTCAGGAGTTGATACTGCCAATAAACTGGACGCTCACGCTGTTTGGAAAATGCCCATAATGCAGAAATATCTCGTGTCGGCACTTAAATGAGAAATGGAAACGGGGTGTCCTATTTTCTGTGTCAATTTTCTAGAAGTCTGGGCCACAAATCTGAATGAAGTTGTGAATTTGACAATTGCACTCAACTTCTGTAGTATCGGTACAACCATATTCGTTGTAGGTCTGTTGCCGAGACCACAGATGTTGTTTCCTTTCACGGCAGTAGCAGGCAGTGTGTGTGTGTCGGGCGGTCTGGCTGTGTACTCGGCCTGCCGTGTGCTGGAGACAGCGTTAGCTCAGGGGGATTTTGTACCGACATACGTCGAGTAATGAAAACATGTCCGTATTTCACATACTTGTAACTGTGTAGTTTGTTATTTTTATGACATTGTGTATGGCTGAAGTTTGCAGCAGAAATTTTATAATGCGACGTTTTGTCTCATAAGTGAAACAACTCTTACCAAAATAGTGTTTAGTGTTAGTACACCGTATACGGCCATTAGGTAGATGTGAAGTGCTGAGATACAACTGCGAAATTATTGGTAGATCGGGGGCAAATATCTTTGTAACATCGTGACATTAACATCGAGCCGGACGCTGGTGTCTGCGATCACGGCTGAATTTTGAATTGTTGAATAGAACTGGAGCTCGAATCGCCAAACAGTGTTGCAGATTTTATATGCTAAGTGATAATCCCGATTTAGTTTCGGCCTCCCCGTCGCGTGGCCGGTCTTCTCTCTCTCTCTCCCTCTCTCTCTCCCCCTCTCACTGCTCGCAGCGCCCCTACCGCCTGTTCCCGTCCCGCCCGCCGCTTCTGCGCATGCGCGGCCCTCGGCCGGATTCGCTGCCCACATTCCGCGTCGCGCCCCCACCTACGACTTTACCACCGGCGTAAATGCCCCCTGAAGCTACTTGTACGTGGATCAAAGTGCTGTAAACGTGTTTGCCTAAATCACCAGACCGAATTTTTAAGCAGGTTTTCGTCGCGTAGAGAGTAACGCAGCATGTTACAGGTGTGGGTCGCTTCCCACAAAGAACTCTTTCCTTGGCTCGAGTTCCATTGTTGACATTCGGATCTCTGTCATTTCTGTGCTGTTCTCTCGTGTTCTGGCGTGCGCCGAGGCGCACTTGTATGGAAATCGGTGCCTTAAACTCATCGCTGTGATCCTACAGCGTACTGTACGATGCTCTTCAACTCCTTCCACTGATACCCACGCTTTTAGTGCTGCAGAGGAAATTTTGGTGCCGACTGCTCAGGTAGTCTGAAGCCTGTTTCTCGTCGCTCTTGGTAGGCAGAACGACCTTCCCACCTTTCTTTGTATTCCTGTTTACAGTCGTCTTCAGTGATGCTGTAACGGTCTTGTGATGGCCGATTCCCAGTTCTACCCCAACAGATTCGAAAAGTTCGAGTCTCTTTGTTACCGGCAGGCCTAAGGCGTTATCTCCACCAGTCGGTTCTCAGATTAATGGCTCGAGTTAGTTTTTGGGTAAAGCACTTGGATCAATTTATTATGATTCTCTGGCCCTACCACCATTCTTAGCCACATCAGTCTCCCTGTATAGATGGCAGGATAAAGTTTGCACCTAGAACTTAACATGGACAGCAAATTCACGCGACATATTCTCCAGGTTCCCCTCAAACTGTTGCGCCGCTGTTGCTGCTGAGTCTATAGAAGCGTCCGATCACCACGTTTGATCCAGTTTTAACGCTTGTCTTGACACAAATTATTTTACATTCGGTATCTCCACTGATCTCTCTAATGTAATCCTACTTTTTACTGCTTTAAACACCAGCGGTCGACCTCTCTTGACGACCTACGTTGCGACCGGAATTTAGAATCTCGTTGCTACTGACTTCGCGTTTCACCCAGCTTTCCGTCCCTACTGCTGTGTGACCATTGTTACTGCTTATAAGCGAGATTAGTTCTGAGAACTTTCCGTAGACGCTCCTGCAGTTGACTAATACCATGTTGAGACAGTGAGAACAATTCAAGGCCAAGTTCTCCAGATTATAGCGTGCTGCTGGACGGCGCTGGATCGGTTGCAATAAACACGTCACGAGTTGAGTGGATTCTGGGAGCAGTGGCCGCCCAACGTCGATCTGTCGCCAAAGGACGAAAAACCAGACAGAGCTCTTAACAGGAGCGTAGTCCAAAGATATTTCTCGCACCGTCCCTGAGGACTAACCTGCCACAGCCTTTTACTTACCGAATATTCTAGAGTCCTCCGTTCCGAATCATTGATACATAGGAAGCATGTCAGTACAAACGGCAGAATTTCAGCTCCGTTCTCGATTGGTTCCTCAGTTACAGTAAGCCTAGCGTGAGAATGAACCTTCTGAACTACAGTTGTGAAGGAGCTTTTTGGAAAAGGACAATGCAATTTCATAACCTCAATACAGTTCAACAGAACTGTATAAAAATTAAATTTTGATCGGAAGTATGTGAAGGATGCGCTCGGTACTTCTGCTAATCGTAAGTGGAACTGATACTTTGAGCTGAAACATATGAAAGCTGTTTACTCTTGTGGACGTGAAGTTTTTCAGTCGATTTCAAACTTTTTGATGAGACTACAACACATTCGCGACTGGAACAGGAGAGGGCTGAAAGAGCTGTCGTACTTAGAGTATCCTCCGTCACACACCAGAATTAATCTGTGAAGGTATCATCATTTCAGACGTTTCAGATCGGTAAATTGTTTCAGAAAGATGTTATCTTGTCAATTTTCAAGCAGTTTTGACACAAAGTCAGATGCGTTAAATTTTAAGTTGATTTGCCCTATAAATACAGGAGCAGTTCTGGTACAGTCATTGCTTGCAAGTGTAAAGATAAAGATCGACCGTATTCAGGGCCAACATTTCAATCTGAGTCATTTGTTTTGTAGTCAAGTGGGGTTTACAAATTACATTGAAAACGGATTGCTCTCTCGCAGGCGAATTGTTTCACGTACTGGCTGGCCTGGGTTTCGCATCGTGTAGCGTGTCCTTTACATACTTCCGTTCAAAATATAATTTTTATACAGTTCTACTGCACTGTACTGAGATTTACGTATTTCGATATCAAAATAAATTTCAACAATTTCTCAGGTACCAGCCAGACACTTAAAACCAAGAGCTTAAATAAATACGAACACATTTCAAAAGATATGACGTTACTTTCGTCACCAGATGTATGCGGCGAATGCCGTTGTGTTTGGTGATGGGAAGAACGCAGATGGAGTTCTGGGCTGTTTCCCCTCTGCTGAAGCGTGCCGTACCGTTGCAGTGTGCCGGAATAGCAGAGAACAACAGACGAAGGCCGTTAAAGGAGCGTTCCGAATTTTCGGCAGTCGCCGTTCTTCAGCGCGCTCTAGCGCCGTCAGCGCTCGCTGTCAGAAAATCGCACCTGATTGATGCGTTTTGTAGAAGAGTTTGACTGCAGTAATTTTGTGCAGGGTTTTCAACTCCGAGAAATGCATAGTCTTCGTGAAACGAACGAAAATCTGAGAAAAGAGTGAAAATTTGTGTGATCTTTCGTTGTGAAGCCGACCTCCTACAATGCACCAAAACACGAAATTTGGATTTAGCATCACAAAACATGTAATTATAGAACCGCTGAGAAATTATGTTCCGCTGTTTCGTTATGGGACAACCTCCAGTTGACTGGACTACATTCAGCTGCAGAGGAGAAAACAAGACATACACACAACGTTGTATTTTAAGAATCTGGCAAACGAAAGAGGCCTAAAACTAAATTCTAGAATATTTGCAGAGTCATTTAACGCCATTACTTTGTAGATTTTTTCATTTTTTTCTATGGCAGTGCGCTCAACAGCGATTATATTAATTACTTTTCCACTTTACCTCTAAGACATTTTTTGTACAATTATATATCCATTGCGTCATTTGAATTACATTACAGTTTCGAAATTACGGTTGAACCATTCTTCACCTGATTGTTCTCTACTCTCCTGGAGATTGTCGCTACCTGTAAGAACTGTTCTATAACTGGAGATGCGAGAAAAACAAAGTATTTTTCCTAATATCAGCCTTTACTGTGCAGCTGTAAGTAAACATATACAGGGCTGATAACATTTCGTAATGATTTTCTCATGTACGGTCTGGGTCGTGCAGCACTGCATGCAGACTCAGTTCTGCAGACATATTGTGCTGAAACAGCTGGAGTCTGTCAGCCATAGACGTATCAGTAAAAATACAAAAGGTAGAAATTACCCCAAAACCAATAACATACCAGCAAACATTTCAAATATGAAACGATGTAAGCAATCATGGTGGCATGGTGGACGACGTATTTTGGATAATAGCACAGCACTGTAGTTATCAACGCAACATGCAAAATCAAAACACATTCTCCGGTTGGCGGATGGTGAGTCGTTTTATGTATTTTATTATGTAAACGTGTCGCACCAGTGAGTGTGCTAACATGTGTGGTTGTGAGAAATTTGTGAAAGGGTGTATTGTTGATGTGGCTTAATGAAGCATACTTATACTTGGAATCTTTTTTCTCATTGGTCAGTCGTTAACTTCGGTTTCTCTTTTTTCATTCTTTAGCTTTATGAATGTGTTTGCTCACTTGCGTTGCACATCACGAGTTGTGTGCTGCAGAAACACAAATATGAAACGTGATATGATACCGAATGCATTGCATATCGGTCACAGGTAGGGCAAGTGAAATTTGGTTTTTGACAGTTCTATCATTATGTTAATAGTGAATAGGCTGCAGAACAAACGACCCTTCCGTTTGCAGAGGTAGGCCAACATATTTAATTACCATCAGAGATCATTCCCACTGTCAGCTAGTGTAATTGTCAGGATGTATCTGTGGAAGTACATCATTTCAGAGGTTTCAAATCGGTAAATGATTTGCGACAGGTGTTACCTAGTGAGGCTTGAAACGGTTTCAACACAAAGTTGGATGCGTAAAATTTTGTGTTCATTTGCTCTGTAATTACCGTAAAACTGCTGGTACAGTGATTGTTTGCAAGGCTGAAGATAAACATTAACAACATTCAGTGGCAACATTTTAACCTGAGTCATTTGTTTTGCAATCACATAACACTTGTAAGTTTCACTGAAAACGCCATGCTCTTTCGCAGGCGAATTGTTTGATGTGCTGGTCAGCCTGGATTTCGCATCGTGTAGCGTGTGCTTCACATACTTATGCTCAAAATTTAATTTTAAAACAGTTCTGCTGCCCTGCTCTGAGATTAACCTATTTGCAAATCAAAACAAATTTTAGCAATTTCTCAGATACCAACGAGACGTTTACAAACACCAGTTTAAACAGGAACATGTTTCAGACTATTTGACGTCCGGTTGTAGAGCGATATGAGCAATGAATACCGGCGTGTTTGACGATGCGAGGAAAGGGGATGGAGTTCTGGGCTGTTTCCCCTCTGCTGTAGCGTGCTGTACCGTTCCAGTGAGCCATAATAGCAGACAACACCAGGTGGAGGGCGTCAGGCGCGTCCCGAACTTTCGGCGAGAGGCATAAGATGGCTCTCCGTTACCTCCTTTAAGAGCGTTTAATATCACGGCGGTGTGTAAGATTGTGTCTGATATGGAAGTCATAGTTGCACACACAGCAACGAAACGTCAGCTTACATGTGCCACATGTGGGGAAGACGTGGCAAAAAGAAGCACTCGAGTTAACTACGATACTTCCCGATGAAGTTTCTCCTCTGTTTTCAGGACAGCCGCTGTTTCTAAGAAACTCGTTTAAAAAGGGGCAGCTATGGAAAGTTTTAAAAAGAAAATATCGGCACAAGAGGGTCTGTGTGGGTAGGTGCCATGCATCCATTTGCCGAGAATTTGCCAGGATTACAATGGGCGGTTCAACTTGCTAATAACTTGGAGCAACACATTAAACTAAGGAGCATTCATAAGTATTTGAAATTATTACGTGCAATAAACATACATAAAGTTGTACTTCAAATTGGAGAAACATGTGTTTCAAGTAGTAGTAAGAAGAGTCTCGCAGAAGAATTAAATCAGCTGAGAAATGTTGGGATACTATTTACGCAGGAAGTTGCGAAGTAGCAGAAAATTTTGGAATATCACCTGAAGTGAATGTAATGATTGATGACGGAGAGAAACGGCAAGGCAGAAGAAAACGCTTTGTTGATGAAGCAGCAGGGGACGATTTAAACCATAGCTCGAGGAACAGTTTTCAGCTAAATGTTTGACACGTTATTACACAGCTGTAGGGGACTTGACTGTACCGCGTGCAGCCACACGCAACACGGACACATTCCGTTTCCCGTCGAACTACGTAAGCGAAAACGATTCTCCCGTCCAAGAACTTGTGGGAAACGACGAATCTTGCTACAGTGTAGACGTTAATATCGAGGGTCTTGGAGAAGAAATTTTACTGTTGAAAAGATTCGTGAAGACAGTGTTGTGTCTGAGCATTTGTTCTGCGCCTTGTCAGTACTCTTTGTGAGTGAAGTGTGAGTGACGGCCTCACGGACTGTTCTGCCGTTTGCCTGCTGGCGCCTGTGCAGAGAGGCGGCTGACAGTTGTGGCAGGAGCCACGGACTGGCGGGGAGCGGCGAGCTGCATCAGCTGCGGCCGCAGGGAGTGGAGTGAGGTGACAGCAGCTGAGTTGACAGGCGTGCACTCTCCACTACACTTATTTACTCGATGTATTGTATGAGTCAAAGTAAGTGTAATTTTATTACCTGTAGTTGCACGACTTGCGTCACCGCCTCAGCTTTGCCGTTGTGACCGATGAGTGTGGAGACTCGTGTGCGTCGCTGCGAAATTGCTTTCGTGTTCTGAAACTCGGGCCTCGGTGTTCTGTCTCCAATACAACTAGAATTACTTTGCTTGTTGCAATCTTTTACGTCAAGTACAGACAACAGTACCAGATAGAGGATTTCCTTCACATTTTGTATGCGTGTCATGTTGTGGTCTGTGTTTAGTTAAATGTAGACTGACTGTATGGTTCCAGATGATGGTCGCATTATGTGGTGTGAATACTGCTACTAACATCTCATTGTTATTAAACACAACAGGTACGGTAGAGTAGCATGTTTGCTGAATATGGATAAGTAAGTTGAGTCTGATATCAGGAGCGAAAATTCTGGGGATAGAAGTGATATAGCGTTAATCTCGGTATGTTGCAAATTAGAATAGTCTGATGTAGCACCTTGCAGACTGGTGTGAAATACTTTTCAGCGATCAGATATTATAGAGCATTTGTGATTCTTCACAGTGAACTGTTGACTTTTGCCTAGTTTAGTCTGGAAGTGTACTCGAGACATTTTTCTTAAGAGAAGGATTGTCTGTTGCTACCTGAATTATTTTGCTGTTATCTGGCGTTGTCTGGGTTTTGCTACAACGTTCCTTAGAGTATTTGTGTGCTGTATGTTACTTGATGAGGGCTGAAATTAGTGAGTCACAATAGGATTGAGTTTTTTGGATTTTTATTTAAAAATTATGAATGTTACTCTCGTACAAACTCTTACAGTTCCTGTTTTTTTGCACAGAGTTTGCTGGACGGGCTGCCTATTGACAGCATCTCCACCATCCGCTTGTCGTTGCACCGCCTGGCGATGTCCAGCGCTGTCCGCCCACCATCAGTTGTGGCCCGCCTGTCGGCCCCCGCGTCGAGCAGCGCAGCCGCCACTTCTGCGTGGCCATTGAGTGCCGCGTAATGCAGCGGCGTCCACCCATCATCATCCCTGGCGTCGACCGCGGCCCCCGCCCCCACCAGCAGCCTCGCCGCCTCGACGTCTCCCCTGCACGCTGCCCAGTGCAGGGCGGTCCACCCCGGCAGCCCGCCCCTCTCCCCCACGCCGGCCCCTACGGCGATCAGCGCCCTCAGCTCCCCCACTGCCCCCACCTCAGCCGCCTGGACCAGCCTCCTGCCCCTCTCTTCTGCAGAGAGGCTCCTGCACAAAACACACAAACTGCCACTCTCTGCTACAAACACACAGCACACAGAATGGGGAAAACAGCCACATGAGGAAACATCTGTTGCGAATACAAATCTGTCCTGAAACAAACCTACCGTATTCCCCCTCCTACAGTACAAAACAGTACGCAATTGTGTGTATGTATTAAATTACAGTACGTATGTTCTATCCCCCTCATAAGAAAATCTTCATTCATCTTCCATTACAAATAGCATTATACAACCTCTGAAAGAATTTCATTACCACATTTTGTCACACTCATTCCTGCAAGTCAGCTCCTTTGCTCTCGGGACGCTACACCTAACCAGTCGCTCACTTCAATTACAGAACAGGCTTCTTGCAGCTGATACTGGTTTCTGTCTGCAGCTTCACTGCCAGAGGTCACACACAAGAAGAATCCCATCTCCTGGTTTTCAAACAGACACTTTCCTGCTATGCAGGCAAAAAAATTTCACTGCAGTTACCGGCAGTTTTCTTCATTCAGCCACACCAAACACTGAAACTTTCTCACACACTGACAACAATTTATTCAAAACATGTCAGACGTAACAAACACAAAGTGGCAACTCCACCTACATGAAAACTGTGTGTGTGTCAGATTTTATACCCTGATAGCATATGCATATGTATTTAACATGTACTATCATGCTCAAAATCATCTGAACGATCTCAGTTGTTGTCCATCTTAATGTTTTCGCGGCGTAAGGACTGTTCCATAAAGTTTCTGGCGTGCAGCAGTATAAATTCAGCCTCTTCTCCTAATATTTCGGCTGAACACCGTCCAGCCATCTTCAGAGTAGCCGAGGTGACTTGCTGCGTCCTTTTACGCAGTGGTTCGGCCCTCGGGTTTAAAAGGACGGGCCAAGCGCTGCAGCGTCAGTCACCTCGGCTCACTCTGGAGATGGCGGGACGGTGTTCAGCCGAAATATTAGGAGAAGAGGCTGAATTTATACTGCTGCACGCCCGAAACTTTATGGAACGAATTCAATTGTGTTTCGCCTGATTTGTAATCAGTCCACGTAACATTGTTCCTTTGCTCTGTTTTCGGTACAGTCTTTTCCTATACAGAATGTTCACTGCATGAGGCCACAAGAGACAACTGCTCTGTGCGACCATCAGTTTAGATGCAAATTAATAATTCGACAATGCAAATACTAGGAAACGTGTTATAGGAGATTACACAGCCATTAGGCTTCCAGATTCAAATTTATTGCAATAATGAAACTTCAGAAAGCAGCATCCTCCTTTAAATGACACGACGAAAGTTTCCTTACTGCGCTGCTATCCGGGAATGCAATCCAGCAAGTAAAGACGAAATACCTCACGTATGGTTTCATTTACAAGTAACAAAGAGTGTCCAATTTCAAACTTGAAATGATCTGCCATAAAGTTTTGTGTTTCCCGGACATTCGAACCCAGCACTTAATCGCATGGTTAACTAAGTGCAATCAAACGTTAGAAATCGTTATTTTTAACCAGCAACGAGATGACCAGGAGACGAAAGTATTTTGTGTTATGCGCACTCAAAGCCAGTACCTATCGACACTGACCTCTAGTCACGCGTAGACGTTATATACTCATTTACTTCATTAGCAGCGAAATGTGCGCATATCTTTATTGTAAATACAATTATGAAAATTTTCTGCTGACTAGCAATCGAACCCTGGACACACAGTTGTTGACTACATAGAAAGACACGTTGACTGTACTATCCCCTTTCACGAGTAGCTGTGAGTGGCATGTTTGAAACTGACATGATAGGACGAAAAGCTGCGTGTCTGACTAGGGAGTCGAATCCAGAACCCACCATTATTGTTGATAAAGCGCAGAAAGGCATTAAGAATCGTAATAATATCTCACATGTATTTAGGTGTCCATGTGTTGCAACTTAAAGTGCCATACCAGGATTCGAACCCCACAGACATGTCTTTTGTGAACGTCTTTATAGCTTTGCAGGCAAGTGGAATCAATGAAGCAGTGGAAATGCATCATTTCACACCGATCAAACGTGACGAAAAGGGATATTTGAGTGCACCACCAATATTTTCTACATCTCAGGCTCTGATAGAGTCCCCTGTGACCTTGCACAGCGATTGGCTCATTCATAAAACAAAAAAAGCTGGCATAAGAAAGGTAACTCGTGACAGAGTTTCGACCCGGCATGACTTCCTCCTCTGTCAGGGCCCAACCTGTAGCGACTCTCCTCCAGGCTACCAGATGTGGGAGAGCTGCTACTTCTGTTGGATGAAAATGATTGCCGGATGTGAGAAACGAACCCAGACCTTCAGCATAGATAGCTAGACTCACTTCAACTTTTTTTTAACTAGCAACCTTTATCACGAATTTAAATTCATGTAAGTTGCGGAATTCGAACACACTACGTGCAGACTAGAAGCTCGCGCCGTTAACCACTTTTCTTTCATTTAATTTTTTAACCACTCCGAGGTCTGGCCACGACGCCTTCCCCCATACATGTCTCCGAGTCGCTGCGCTATTTTCGTGTATAATTTTTTTTTGTTTTTAGCACTTGATCTGAAAGACCATGTTTGCACACAAACTAACTCAGCTGAGAGCGACGCCTTCCAACTTCTGTGTTCACGATGGTTTGCTTTCCGATTTACTTCTCAACATCTTGTAACTCGCCCAATGCCTCAGTTCCCGAGGCTCGTTTGGAAAGCTGGTCTTCTGCCATCCCCGAGTACTGCACGCGCTGGAAGCTCCGTGCTGCGATTCCTGATACAGCGGGTGACGATGAATGTAACGCAGAACAGCAGAAATCAGTGCAGTCGCTTCTGGTTAAAAGGAGTTTCGACATACGGAACGAAGTGAAATAAAGTGTACTAAAAAGTACCACGTGTTCTGTCGTGAGGACCAGCTTTTCCTCCGAGATTCCTTCAACACAAAATAGAGTGCTTCTGAGCTAAGTATTTTAAATTAGATTTCTGTTTCCTTAAAAATAAATGCCAGTAAGAAAGACCGTTTAACACAAAAGAGCTTAAGGACGATACATTATGATGTTCTTGCGTTCACGCCTTTTTCTGTTCACTTTGCACGCTGTTCCACGTAACTGTATGCACTGAAACATGTTGCGAAGTTCCTCTCGCAGTTTTCCGCCTCAGCGACGCACGCGCCGCCCCGTGGCCCGCTTGTGCCCGGCGTGCGTGCGGCGACCCACCCAGCGCCCGCCCGTCTCCTTTCCCTCTGCTGGCAGGTGGTACGTTGTCTGTCCTCTTAGCCAGTTTACAGCGTTCCTTTATTCACACGGCACGTCGCTACGATTCAAAAAAATTGGAAGGCAAGGTACTGGGAGTAGAGTTCGTGTTATTGTGGCTAACAATTATGTGATAACTCACCATATGTCCTTCACTTCAGCGCGTACGAACCTCGCCTGCTATCAGGTCGTAATTCTCTCACGTGCTGCCGACCACCCAGGTGGACTGCCTCAAGTTTCGCTTTCGTTGCTACTTTCCTGTTTACTGCCCTCTACCTACTTTTCACACTTGTTGGTAGGTGAGGGGTGCCGATGTTTGTCGAAATGGCCCTCCAGCTGTAGTCCGGCTACTTTTGTACAGTCACATTTCCGCTTTTGCTTCTCATTAATTCCACGTACATGCTCTTGACTTTTACCATATTCGACGGTCAACTCTGGTTTGAGTATAACTGAGTTCGAATCAAAATTGTTCAAAATGATAAAAGCCATTGGCGACGTGCCGTACATCTGTGGGTAGATCCCAGACAGTGGGAGTAATTTCGTCTGGTATGTGCGCCGTGAGGATCGTCTGTGTCTTCTTCCGCATGTCGTGTGTGGAACACACGAATATAGTTTCTCACTTTCTCCCAAAGTCGGTGAGATTTAATCCCCCCCCCCCCCCCCCGCCCCCGTTTCCGCCTGAGATGGTCAACGTATCAAACTTTATCTTAAAAATATTACCACGAGTTAGAAAATCACTCAAAGGTGACAGAAATCTTGCTGCTGTTTCACGTGGTATGGGTTAAAATTGTGCTACGCAGTTGACTTTACAGATCATGTACATATCTGCAAAGTGTGGCCTTTGGGTGTCGTCAAGTCTTCTCCCGCTATGTTCTTTGACTCCAGCTGGCTCGCTGGCAAGCACTTTCTTAGAGTTTGCAGCTGCAGTACGATTTACGTTAGACCTGTAGTCCACAGCCAGAACTTGGACTGAGGTCTCGCGTGTTTCGCATATCGACACCCTGCATTGAGGCAGGACGAAAAGCAACATAAGATCACGCATCTTATGTTGCTCGGCTTCGCAGCTGATGCAAGTTCGTATTTGCTGGTGACCTGAAATGCCTTCTGCGACTCGCTCTCGCCGCTGATCACGAGACCCAGATCACCTGTGTACGCCCTACACACGATATTCTGTCGATATGTGTGTGTCTGCATGTGTGCAGCCCTCGTAGCTGTTTCTGCAGAGTGTCTATAGTTCAAGTCTTGGCGGTTCGCGCATGCCCGCCCAGTATAGTATAGTTTACAAACTTACGTTTAGGGGGGAGCGCGAACTTCATGAAGTAAAGCCACCACGGTTGCATTAAGCCTTTCGCTGCTACAGAGACGTGCTCCCCGCATTCCGCGCTGTGCGCCATTTTGTCATCACTGCAATGCCCGCCTGTGCTGACACATGGTGTTCCCACTGCTTTGACACACTTATCATTAGATTTCACAAAAACTATTGGGCCCAAAAATCTGATTTTTACACATCTTCTTGACTGATACCTTCCCCCCATAAATGACTTAATTTTGTTTCGAAGTTCAACGCAGTTATTGTGCAGCGTTAAATGGAGTAAACCATTGCACGAAATTTTGAAGAGTTTGCAGAGGTAAAAGTCCATAGCGTATACTTTCCGTATGGTCGATTTTAGTTGCCACAATGTTGAGAATGAAATGTGGACAATATACATAAATTTCATATAAAATTTACTGTATAACAATATCTCATTTAATTTAAGCACCAGATAGGTGCCGTATGTAATATTGAGAAATATTCCGTCTTTTGCGACTGTAATAAAAGTTTTATTTATACCAGAGTCATTTCGCTTTTTTCTAAAAAGTTCTGATTAAAACAAAATTGGCGAAGTACACAAAACTGAATTGTGGGCGTAATGAAACATAGAAACTAAAATATTGTGAGGCGCAATGTGCAAACAATTTGTTATTGTCACAAGGGACAGCAAATACTTGCCAAAACATAGATCAGTCGATGAAAACATTGTATATGATGATGTTGCCAAAGCAGCGAAGCAAAGAATTGCATCAGACAATCAAGTAGCTCGGGAACGTACGAGCCGAAATTCTGCTCTAAATAATACTTTTTATACTCTCGCAAAAGAATATATCTCAATATGAATAGTAAAAAAGTGACTGTGGAAGAGAAGGTATACAAACAAAACAGATAACATGAATGCTGTATGTGTGCCTTTTCATTGTTTTTAATTGCTGTGAAAAGAAATATTGGAGACAAAATTAGAATACCCGAAAACTTATTATGATTATAATGAAGAGACAAAGCACTAGAAATTTCAAAAAATTACATTCAAACGAATAAAATTCATGAAGTAACACACTTAGATATTGTTTTTAAATAAAGAAAATATAAGCATCGAAGAAGGTTTTAACTCAGAACCTTTTGCTTAGCAGATAAACATCTTAACCATTATGCTAACACAGCCTATCTTTGAACAGAACTACTGGAGGACTCTAAAATAACATGCAAAATATCGCCACACACTGTTGGTATGACTATGAATTACTCACGTTTTGTCGAAGTACAATAGGAAATAAACAATTACCGCTGTTCTTTATTGCGAAAAAGCGGTTCGTGAGAACGATACAAACACCTTTCCTTGCTATCGCCTGAATTAGGAGGCTTACTGCTTGTTTGGTTTAATTAATTAATAGAGTATAAAGCAATTGGTAGAAAGAATGCTTTTTCCAAACTTGCTATGAAATAAAGTCTTCTATCAAGGCATTGCTTCTGTTCAATTACTTTATTAATGACTGAACGTTTCTAAAACTGAAGACACTCGTCCGTGCTCTGCACTGCAGTCGAGCTCTGGGAACGTCGTTCTCTGTTCATTGGCTGACTGTGATTTGTGACGTCAGATGTGCAGAACGAACCTAAACTCGGCCGCCGTCGTAAATGACACGCACTGTAGTAGTTGTTTACTTTGTTTTGTACCTGCAATGTCTTCTCATAGTCGCTTTCGTCGGTGACCACGAGACCCATGTCACCTGCGTGTCCCCTACACACGATGTTCTGGCCGTGTGTGTGTGTGTGTGTGTGTGGTGTGTGTGTGTGTGTGTGTGTGTGTGTGCGGCCCTCGTAGCTGTTTCTGCAGAGCGGCTAGCAGGGGCTCAGTGGCAGTGGCGAATGAGGCCGTCCACACAGGACCATGTTGTCACACCGAACCCGTGAACGCAAGTTGCCTGGTTAGCTGACCATTGATCATGATTTTCGAAGGGCAGTTCTTCGAAATTTTACCTGTGATGTCAGCAAAACACTGGGGAAAATCCATTGTTTTCAGAAGGCACTGGTGGCTCACTCTGTAGAAAGTCTTCTCGAAATCGAGCTGCATTACAGCCAGCTGAAGCCTGGGAACACGTGCCATGCATATTCACAGACAGTTTGGATCATTGATGTCTCTTTACACACACTAGTTTGATATGAGCCAGTTACTTCATGCCTTACCATTTTTACTCTGTGGGCAAGAACAAGCGCCATAAATGGAGAAAGAAATACAGCTAAGGAATTACTCACTGCCACACGTAATCAATGGAACTGTGTATTCAAAAAAATTGAGATGTGTGTGGTATAAGGAGGAAAACATAATTTCTAAAAGGGTACACATTCACAATTTCTTGAATTATTGACCTTTGGATCAACTGGGTAGTAAACTGAAATTGTGATGAGGCTTAAGGTGGTGGCGGTACGATGTGCTCGATGGTTTTCGATCTGGAAGCCTGTAACCCTGTAAGAAAAGGTGTAGGAAGGAGACAGAATGGCTACTTGGCTCCTAGCGTGACTAGAACCTACGGCTAATCCAGTACTGGGCTCCTAGCGCAACTAGAACCTATGGCTAATGCAGTACTGGGCTGACAGCGCGACTAGAACCTACGGCTAAGACAGTGCTGGGCTCCTAGCGTGATTAGAACCTACGGCTAGTGCAGTACTGGGGTGTTAGCGCGACTGGAACCTATGGCTAATGCAGCGCTCCCCGCACAGGGCAACCGAGCACCATTTTGCTGGCGAGTCGCAGCCACTACTAGTGCGTTCCCACTGCGGTATATTTTGTCAATAGAGAGGCTCAGTATCGTTAAAATATGAGATTAGTTACATGTTCTGTGTGGAAAGGTCTTTCTGGAATCAAGGAACCAATTTGACACCTCTATGTTCAACCTGAAGTGAGAATCAGTCATGTTATTTATCGGAAGTGACAACAAAATATCAACTGAATTGACCAAATCTCAACCACACCAAGAAGTAAATCAATGATCACGTGGTTGCCAAATGAATGCTGTGACGTTGCCAATTCTGGGTTAGATTAGCGAGACGGAGAATACGTTGGCTCAGCTGATGCTATGATCACTGGTGATTTTGCCTCGTGGAGACGCGAAGACACTGTCTGCTGCAGTACTGACCAGGGGCCGCAATACATGAAGTTTTGCCAGAGTTTCATTTGCATTTCTCTAACATATTTTGATCCAAAGCACTGTTACGAATAATATCCAGACTCACCGACTGCAAATCTAACGTCTTAAATAGAGAGCAGAGGTAATTATTCAGATAGTTGTACTCTTCAGTAGCTATTGTATCTATTTCTTATTGTATCTATGTCTTACATGTGCTGTAGAGAAGAAGCTCATCCACGAGGAGTGATCCGCTTTTTTAGCACCACCTGACACTATTTACATTATGACTCAATAACTTTATTTTTAATATTATTCGCTTAAAGCGCTTTTCCTTACAGATACGTTCATTGGCATCACCAAAAGACAGCATAACACCGATTAGAAAAGATGAACACCCACAAAGATTTTTCATAAGTCGCGAATAACACACTGCTTCCAATCAGAAAAGCAAACAGTACAAGAAAATCTTATCAATGACCAAAGAAAACGCATTCAAAAAGGTGTTAGGAAAAGGAAATAATCGAATCAATACTATGCAAGTTCGAAAGCGTTAGATAATATGGGAGACTACATATCGAATGATGTTCCTTACGTTTAGCTGTCGTGTTCAATCAACCAACAACAACAACAAAAAAAAACAATGACGCATACGCCGTACTAACACAAATGAATTGCAGCTTACCATGTTAACCTTACAAGAAAAACATTCTACAATAAAACAAAGTTTCCATAACACAAACGCCCATAAATCATCATGAGTTGGCGAGATATTGTGCCCTTCCTGCGTAAAAACAGGCTGTGATTAAGTGCAGCCCGCAGTCATAATGAAGATGCGTTGGAGAACTACCACGAAAGTATGTATGGAAAACTAGCAGTGTGTGCAGGCATATAACGAAATCAATTTAACAAGTTATTCAGTGCCCCAACTAAATCTCTACACTTTTTTCTGGATAAAAGAATAAAAATTATCTCTGTACAAGACGAAACAGCAGCAACTACGTTTTCAATTCCTTAAGTTTTTCACTTTTAGACCTACAGTGCACTGAATCAAGACAGGAAAAAAGCTTACGCGGGAGTAGTTTTCTAAGGACTTTTTAACTGCTTGTGGATCTACCTGAGGGTAACTCTGCCACAGAAGAAATAAAAAAATCTTTCCAGCGAGACTTCAGCCTACATCTACCACAGTCACACCTTTGGTGGGTTAACGCTTCACCCCCGAGCTATCAGACAAACGCTCTCATATAGCTCTCTCCTTGACCCTGTCATGGCCAAGTTGGATAATTTGCGATGTAATAAGTTAAAGTGGTTGTAGTTTAAGCTTGAACGAGCTTTCTGGACTCGTAAACATAAATCTTCTAATCTATACTATCCCTTATTTAACAACTATTCAGAATGTTTGATGAAAATGATAGGAAAATATGAAGTGGATCTGTCAGGACGAGTCCCTGGCACTCCAGGAACCAAGTCAGAGTTCACAGTGGTGAAATGAAATCAGTCGGAAATTTGAGGGATGTAGAAGTATGATGACTGCAGGAAGAACTAGAACAAATCGAAAAGGAAAGGATCATAGGAGGGATGCATTCAGCACGTAGATAAGTGGCAACAATCTAAAGTGAAATTAAATGCAAGTATGACTACACAAAGAGTTCGAAACGAATCCTTGTGTTAAACACGCAGGAGAGGGCAGACGTAAGAACACAGTACGTTAAAGACCTCTATGTCTGGGAAGGACTATCAGATGACGTGGCAGGAGAAGAGATGGAAGCAGAATTGGAGAACGTGGGGACTGGCAATTAAACTCATAATTTCACAAAGCTCTGAAGAACTTGCATACAAAGAAGGTGGAATGGTTAGTTAACATTCCTTCAGAACTTACATGATTGTTAGGGAAGTTGAAATTCAAATGGCTCAAATGGTTCAAATGGCTCTGAGCACTATGCGACTTAATTTCTGAGGTCATCAGTCGCCTAGAACTTGGAACTAATTAAACCTAACTAACTTAAGGACGTCACACACATCCATCTCCGAGGCAGGATTCGAACCGGCGACCGTAGCGGTCACTCGGTTCCAGACTGTAGCGCCTAGAACCGCATGGCCACTCCGTCTGGCTTATTCAAATGACAATTCAAATTTGTCTGTAGAATCCATGAAACAGGAGTCATAACAACACACTGCCAGAAACACACCACCCAGACACTACAGAGGCGAGCAAGGGTCGATATTGCGACAGCTTTCTCACAGAGAGCTAAACAGGTCATGAGTACAAATTACTAACAAGAATAATTATAACATGCAGAAGAATGGAAGACAAAACTGAGGATATGTTCGAGGACGCTAAATTTGGAGTAAAGGATCCACAGAGACCGATCAGACCTTCGATCTGATAGTGGAAGGAATGTATAAGAAAAATCGAGATCTTTATTGGATTTGTATATCTCTAAATGATGTTTGACAACGTGTAACAGTGGACATGAGCGAAACTTTAAAAAAATAGGTATAAGACATAGGGAACAGCAGATAAAACATAATACATACAGTAATCAGGAAGGATTGGTGCTCTCATTAAAGATGGTAAAAGACAGGGATGCAAGTAGTCTCCACAAATTTTCAGACTGCACACGAAGGAATCGCTGGTGGTACTGAAGAAACGTCTAGGATTTTATTAAAACTAAGGGTAAAAAGCATTTCATTGATAAGTTTTCCTGGCGATATTTCTGTGTTCACTGAAAGTGAGAAAGAATCACTGGAGTTGGTGAATGTAATAAACAGTCGAATGAGCACTGAAATAGGATTAATGAACAGAAGAAAGAGGAAAGTATTGGGAAGTGGCAGAAACAACATTGATGGCAGAATTAAGGACCACGAAGTAGACGAATTGCAGGGATTCTGCTACCTGCGAAGCCAATTTACACTGAGGGACAAAACGAGCTCATAAAAAGTTATCTAGCACACGAAAACAGGACATTCCTCACAAAACAAGGCTACCGGTACAAAAGATAGGCCTTAATTGGGGAAGAAACACCTGAATGCACGTTTGTAACTCAGTACTGTATGAAAATGAATGGTGGATTACGGGAAAAAAAAGAAGGAACAACCTAAATGCGGAGCTATAGGAGGATGTCGAAATTAGGTGAACTCATAGCAGAGGAACCCTGAAACGTCCCTCCAGAATAGCTGAGGATAGCGATATGTGGAAAACCGTGACATGTACAAGGGTCAGCGTAACAGATTGCATGTGAAGTCATCAGAGGTCAACTGCAATGGTACTAGAGGTAGCTGTAGAGGGTAAAAACTTTAGCGCAAGACAGAGATAGGAATGCATAACACAAGTGATTGTGGATTCTGGGCGGTCACAGCACTCTAAACTCTTTGGTCAGACAGACAGAAACATCGTCAACCGCAGGCAGAGTGTCTGCTTTGCATATATGCTGTTTCTGGGACTGGCTGTTGCACCATACTGCGGTGGGGCGACCAAAGAGGTCCACACCCTGAGAAGCTGAAGCTCTGCCGACATTTGCTTCTCTTCGGTGCTTGACGAGCATATTTGTTGTTATTAGCGGAAATTTTATGGCAAATTATTGGGTTTTTAGTCCTCTCTCATTCCTGCCAACTGCCCCAGATGGTCTCACAAACATGTGTTTATCTGACCGCTGCTAGACCATTCCAATATGCCAAGAGTACTGGACGTTTATCTCTTTTGGCATAGAGAGATACACATTCAGTGCAGTCACAGTCGCTCCCTGCCAATAGATTTTCTGTGTGTGACGTTGGCGTATGTTCCTGAATTATCGCTGACATTCGTTGCATGAGAATAAATCACTGAACTGTTGACAATAACTCACTATTTTCCCTACCAACCTATTCTTAATTAACCTCTCTCTCATGATACAACCTCCTAAACCTGTGGATACATCCCCGTTACTCATCTGACTGTATTGTTCTGATTTCATTCCCAGTTCACTTTGCTGAGCCTCATTAAATCCATACTGAGCATTTACATTTCGCGTTTTGGTATTTATATCTTACCTACACAATATAGTCATGTGTGTGTGTGTGTGTGTATATGTGTGTGTGTGAATGTGTGTGTGTGTTGAGGGAACTCACCGCAAGTGAGAGACAGTGGCGTGATCAGGCGCAGGAGTCGTGGGCGGTGCAGCAGCAGCAGTAGGAGTCTGGCGGGTTGTGCCGGCAGTGGTGGTGGTGGCAGCTGTGGCGGTGTTGGTGTTGGTGGTGGTGGAGGTGGTGGCGGCAGTGGCGACGGCGGTGGTGGTGGTGGTGGCGGGCCTCAGCCGTGTAGCGGCTGGTGGGCTGCACATACAGAGAGAGAGGCACAGTGTGAGCAGGCATGTCCTCGTGGTGTCCTGGGGACGGCTCACTGCAGCGTACACACACACTCACACACACACGCGGAACACACACCGACAACAGGAGTAGTGGTCCAGTAAATACAAATGAATTACCAGTGTGGTAATCACGTTCATTTGCACCACCTGAGTTCCCCACAGCAGTTGCTCACCATACCACACAACAGATGGCTCAAAATCAAGCATGAGGAAAATGTACATACAGTGCCTGACACTTACACGAAACTTAATTACAGAGCCACTGTACAGGCCAGCTCTGGTACTATCGTTCTCAAAGGTATCCGAATGATCTGAACTGGATTGTGCCTCTTTGTACGTGACCCAAATAACTTAACTGCCTCGCATTTCATGTGCACCCTTTTAGACATTGTCGTTTTACTATACATAATAAACGTCCTAGGACTGGTTGGGTACCAATCCATGATGTGTGGCATCTGAGATCAGTACAGACCAAAGTATGTGCTTCAGGTAGAGGCATTTGTACGTCTGTCTGTCTTTATAGCTGTTATAATGGTAACAGACAGTCAAATGTTAAGGACAAGTGGCCCTTCCAAACTTTGACAAATATCATGATTAACACTTTGAGCTACTTCTAAATTTCCTTATTTAACAACCACTTTTGAAATATGTATGACCTGTAGGACAGCAGCTCCAGAAAAAATTTCAAGACATTTGGCTTACCATGTGCAGTCATTACTGAACAGTCCTCTGTGGGACTTGCTCATCAGTTTGCAGCTGGTTCTGTCCACACTGCTCCCTGTGTGAGAGACCCCCTGCTCTGTGTGGCGGGATTACTGCAAGTCTACACTCTCTGCTCTGTGATTTTTGTATGATTGCTTCAGCGCCTCAGCGTCTCTGGCTATCAAGAAGGTTAAGGAGGAAGGTGGTGGTGTATACTTGGTGTATAAGACAGACCTGGAAGTATTGGAAGGTTCCAGATGTATTATATCATTACCAGACAGAAAATCCGATGAATTGTAAGATGTACCCAGGAGCAGACGTAGGGTCAGTTAGTTATGGTGGTGAACAGACTGAAACCTAAAAGAACTGTTAGGAGCAATCAATGTGTAGATAAATGGGATACTAAAGAGCTGGCGAATGGAATGGGTTTTTCAACTTCTGTGAGACTGTAGATAACACGATAATGAATGTCTCAGCTGGAATTTCAGGTGAACAGCAGCTGATGTGTCTGACAACGCGAAACACGAAAATTGAACAGGCAAATGTTGGAGCAAGGAAGGCAACTCTGAAGAAATCTTAGCAAATGGAAAAAATACATAAAATGATTGATGAAAGGAAGAAGTACTACAATAGTCAGGGAAAGCCAGGAATAAAGTATTACAGGCCGCTAAGAAATGTAACTCTAATTTCGAGGGACGATGAAGTAGAATCACAGCAGTAAGTTTCAGGATAAATAAATAAAAATTGATCGTAGGATGCACACATTCAGCACATAGAAAAGCCTAAAGATCCTTCTGTGTAATTAAATGCAGGGATGACAACACTAACACCCATCCTTCCAGATGTCAGACTCTCAGATCGGTGCCAAAAGCTGTTATTTCGATGGAGTATGAACGAAAACAGGACGTGTAAAGGGTAGTTAAAAGTATCACGCGAGCTGCCGAGCACGGGAAGAGCGTATCAGTGAGTAATGCATCCTACATCTCGCGTGGATGAGAAGGTATAACGTTCAAATACCACTAGTGACAACTGTGTTGGCACGAAGCTGTTACATGGGACAACGTTTTTCTGACATGTACAAAGACTTTTTGGAATTTGTAGCAATGTTCTTTTGACAGTCTGCTTCTTTTGCTTCATTAGTTGAACATTGTGTACTTATCATTGATCTTGTTATGTTGTGTATTATTGATTATTGTTATTGTTGTTATTTCCACATGTGCGATGCAATTGTTTCTTTATTTTTCTGTTCTAGTTGTATATTCTGTGAAACTACTAAAGCACTCTACAGCTTTACTGCTTTCAGTGAAACGAACCGAAAGCAGACTACTCCAAACTGCCATTTTACATGTCATGAGCACGTCCAGTATTAGAATCAGAATATAAGAGAGCTTTGGAAGGCTTAAGATCTAATAAGGTAGAACATATAGATAAAATTCCATCATAACTTCTAAAATCATTGGGAGAAATGGCAACAAAACGACTATTCACGTCGGTGTGTAGAATGTATGTGTCTTAGGACTTCGGAAAAATACCATCAACCCAATACAAAGACTGTTAGAGCTGACAAGTGCGAGAATTACCGCAGAATCAGCTCAGCCGCTCATGCATCCAAGTTACTGACAAGAATAATATACAGAAGAATGGAAATAAAATTGAGGATGTGCTAGATGACAATTAGTTTGGCTTTAGAAAAGGTAGAGGCACTAGAGAGGCAATTTTGACATTCTGGTTGATAATGGAATAAAGACTAAAGAAAAATCAAGACACGTTCATAGGATTTGATTACCTGGACAAAGTGTTCGACAATGTAAAGTGGTGCAAGGTGTTCGAAATTCTGAGAAAAATAGGGCTAAGCTATAGTTAGAGATGTGTGGTATACAATATGTACAAGAGCCAAGAAGGAATAATAGCAGTGAACGACCAAGAACGAAGTGCTTGGATTAAAAAGAGTGTAAGGTGGGGATGTAGTCTTCCACCCTACTGTTCAATCTGTACAAAGAAGAAGGAATGAAATAAAGGAAAGGATCAGGAGTCGAATTAAAATTCAAGATGAAAGGATATCAAGGATATGATATGCTGCTGACATTCCTATCCTGAGTAAAACTGAATTAGCATCAGGATTGATGGTCATGAAGCAGATGAAGTTAAAGAATTCTGCTACCTGGGTAGCAAAGTAACCAAAGACGGATGGACGAAGGAGGACATCAAAAGCAGACTAGCCCTGACCAAGAGAATTCTACTGGTATAAAACATAGGCCTTAATTTGCGGAAGAAATTTCTAAGAATGTACATATGGAGTACAGGACTGTATGGTAGTGAAACATGGACTGTGGGAAAACTGAAATAGAGAATCTAAGCATTTGAGCTGTGGTGCTACTGGCGAATGTTGATAATTATGTGGACTGACAAGGTAAGGAATGAAGTCATTCTGTGTAGAATCGGAGAGGAAAGGAATATATGGAAAACACTGACAACGTGAAGGGGCAGAATGATAGCACATCTGCTAAGAAATCGGCGAATGACTTTCATGGTAGTAGAGGGAGTTACAGAGGGCGAGGACTGCAGAGAAAGACAGAGATTGGGATACATACAGCGAATAATTGAGGACGTAGGTTGCAAGTGCTAATCTGTCATGAAGAGGTTGTTGGCACAAGAGAGGAATTAGTGATGGACCGCATCAAACCAGTTAGAAGACATGACCCAAAAAAAAAAGCGCGTCGTCCCATATATCACTTTCACACATAATACGGTAAAAAAATTAGGGTCGTTGGATTGTGAACACATGATCTTTGATACAGGAATCTTAGGCTCTGTCAACTTCCACATGAAAGCACCATACATTACATACTCACTGTTAGGCTTGTGAAGTGCTCTGTAGTCCTGGTGTTACTTTTAATTAACGTTTATGTACTCTCTGCTGGACAACAGCAGACAGCACGAACTAAACCGCAGTTTTTGTTGATAAGCTATCGACCTGCAACTTTGGTACTGATCTGAGTGTCTGACATCTGCAGGTTTGGGTGTAAGAGTTAGAAAAGAATTCCGCTGCTAAGTGCGGGGGGGGGGGGGGGGAGGAAGAAAGAGAGAGAGAGGGGGGAGGGGGGGGAGAGAAAGGGATGGCTGAGAGAAGTACACTGAGCACCTCCATGAGGTGAGGGGCTATTGGATGACATGACGAAAGGAAAACTGAAAGTCAAGCTGGAAAACATAGCGGACTGGTCATTAGACACAGAGTTTAACAAAGCTCTGGACGATTTGTGCAAAAACAAAGCGAATGGTTAAATAACATTCCCTTGCAGTTTATATGATGCTTGCAGGAGGCTGCAATGAAACAACTATTCAAATTCCAGAATGGCAGAAGTGAAGCTGTGAGTACCGGGCGTGAGTCGAGCTTCGGTAGCTCAGATGGTAGAGCACTTGCCCGCGAAAGGCAAAGCTCCCGAGTTCGAGTTGTAAGTAGGCTGTTCAGGTTTTTTTATTGGTAACGCCACCTCTGTATGAAAATCACTGGCTGTGCTGTGTGCAGTCTGTGGCTAGTTTGCATTGTCGTCTGCCATTGTAGTGTTGGGCAGCAGCAGCTGGATGTGAACAGCGCGTAGCGTTGCGCAGTTGGAGGTGAGCCGCCAGCAGTGGTGGATGTGGGGAGAGAGATGGCGGAGTTTGGAAATTTATAAGACTGGATGTCATGATCTGTTATATATATTATGATTTTGCAACACTATTAAGGTAAATACATTGTTTGTTCTCTACTAAAGTCTTTCATTTCCTAACTATGCCTATCAATAGTTAGTGCCTTCCGTAGTTTGAATCTTTTATTTAGCTGGCAGTAGTGGCACTCGCTGTTTTACAGTAGTTGGAGTAACGAAGATTTTTGGTGAAGTAAGTGATTTGTGAAAGGTATAGGTTAATGTTACTCAGGGCCATTCTTTTGTAGGAATTTTTGAAAGTCAAATTGCGTTATCCGTTGCGCCTAAAGTTATTCTGTCTCCCTTGATAATAATTATTTTGGTTCCCATATTGTCTGTTTCTCTGATTGTCTCTGTGATAGTCATTACCGCGGAGAGGTGATCTTTCCCTGTAATTATTACTACTCTGTCAACGGTTGTCGTACGGGTGGTGTCTATTTTGGTCACGATTTGCGTTGTAAGAATAGACCTGTCGTGTCCAGTTATTGTTTCTGTCGTCACGGAATTGTGACGGATGTGACCTGTAGTGATTGTTTTCCTCTTTTCGCATCCCGCAACTGTCTGTATCAATTTCTAATTCTTGTAAGAGTCCCTGAAAAGCTTCAATGTCGTCTTTGCAACGTCCTGCCAAAATAATAATGTCGTAAATGTTCAGGTAATTTGATTAAGCAAATGCGGATGAGTTCTGAAGGGCTGTATGGGTTTGAAAGATATTGATTCTTATGCAACATGTCTTCAAAATATTTGACAATACTGGAAAATTCAGATTGTTCAAAGTGTTTCATCATCATGATGCTATGTTTTACTCGGTCTTGTGTAGCTTGAGACCAATATGCTGAGAGGAACGCATGATAAAATTCTCCTTCACTGTGGCAATCGTGAATGTACGATCGCATTCGCACAGCTGGTTCATTCTCTAAGTAGCCACACTTAAATTCTAATCTATGCTCTAATGACCAGTTGGGAAGAAAACAATGAGAGAATTGATGGAGCCACGCTTTAGGATGAATGTCGTTGCCAGAATTCTTAAATGTTTTGAATTTACGTGTAGTAATGAAGAGCTTATAGTCAAAATCATGATGTCGGCGAGTCGCATGTCGGTCATTGTTACGTCGTTTCGGCGGTTCCATCTCAAAATTCGGTGTACCTTGCCAATTTCTTTCATAATTTACCAAGTGCCCTGTGTTATTATTTTGTGGCTGTTCCGTGTTTCTAAGTTCCTCTTCCCGTGTTGGAGTGCGAGTGTCCTCTGAAATATGAAATTTTTGTATTACTTGTGCCAACTGATCTTGTACTTCCCGGATTTCTCTTTTGTACTCTGTATTGATTTGATTTTGATTTTGTTTGAATTTTCTAATTTGTTCATACTCTTCTGTGTCAGTGATGGCTATAGGTCTTGTGTCATTCAGATCATCATCTACCTTTGCAGATAAGTTAGTGAACTGATCCGAAAGTTCGGCTACTTTCTCCGATAGTGAACACATTTCCTCAGTGTGTTTTTCTGAACCAAGTTTCAGAGTGTCCATTTGTGTTAAAATCGAATCTACTGTGTCCTTTAAGTTTTCCTGAGTTTTTTCAAGTTGCGTAACCGAATCGGTAGATGCAACTGAGTCAATTTTAGCCCACAAGGTCTCATGATGTTCATGAACAATGGTTTGCAGTTCTTTTATGGCTGCTTCGTGATTCTGTAATGCATTTTCATGCCGCGAAAAAAATACACTCCTGGAAATGGAAAAAAGAACACATTGACACCGGTGTGTCAGACCCACCATACTTGCTCCGGACACTGCGAGAGGGCTGTACAAGCAATGATCACACGCACGGCACAGCGGACACACCAGGAACCGCGGTGTTGGCCGTCGAATGGCGCTAGCTGCGCAGCATTTGTGCACCGCTGCCGTCAGTGTCAGCCAGTTTGCCGTGGCATACGGAGCTCCATCGCAGTCTTTAACACTGGTAGCATGCCGCGACAGCGTGGACGTGAACCGTATGTGCAGTTGACGGACTTTGAGCGAGGGCGTATAGTGGGCATGCGGGAGGCCGGGTGGACGTACCGCCGAATTGCTCAACACGTGGGGCGTGAGGTCTCCACAGTACATCGATGTTGTCGCCAGTGGTCGGCGGAAGGTGCACGTGCCCGTCGACCTGGGACCGGACCGCAGCGACGCACGGATGCACGCTAAGACCGTAGGATCCTACGCAGTGCCGTAGGGGACCGCACCGCCACTTCCCAGCAAATTAGGGACACTGTTGCTCCTGAGGTATCGGCGAGGACCATTCGCAACCGTCTCCATGAAGCTGGGCTACGGTCCCGCACACCGTTAGGCCGTCTTCCGCTCACGCCCCAACATCGTGCAGCCCGCCTCCAGTGGTGTCGCGACAGGCGTGAATGGAGGGACGAATGGAGACGTGTCGTCTTCAGCGATGAGAGTCGCTTCTGCCTTGGTGCCAATGATGGTCGTATGCGTGTTTGGCGCCGTGCAGGTGAGCGCCACAATCAGGACTGCATACGACCGAGGCACACAGGGCCAACACCCGGCATCATGGTGTGGGGAGCGATCTCCTACACTGGCCGTACACCACAGGTAATCGTCGAGGGGACACTGAATAGTGCACGGTACATCCAAACCGTCATAGAACCCATCGTTCTACCATTCCTAGACCGGCAAGGGAACTTGCTGTTCCAACAGGACAATGCACGTCCGCATGTATCCCGTGCCACCCAACGTGCTCTAGAAGGTGTAAGTCAACTACCCTGGCCAGCAAGATCTCCGGATCTGTCCCCCATTGAGCATGTTTGGGACTGGATGAAGCGTCCGTCGTCTCACGCGGTCTGCACGTCCAGCACGAACGCTGGTCCAACTGAGGCGCCAGGTGGAAATGGCATGGCAAGCCGTTCCACAGGACTACATCCAGCATTTCTACGATCGTCTCCATGGGAGAATAGCAGCCTGCATTGCTGCGAAAGGTGGATATACACTGTACTAGTGCCGACATTGTGCATGCTCTGTTGCCTGTGTCTATGTGCCTGTGGTTCTGTCAGTGTGATCATGTGATGTATCTGACCCCAGGAATGTGTCAATAAAGTTTCCCCTTCCTGGGACAATGAATTCACGGTGTTCTTATTTCAATTTCCAGGAGTGTATGAAACGTCCCCTTTGAACAATTTATACATGACTGTGCTTAAACTGACACACAATGTTTTTAGCGGAACGCAATCTGACTTTCAAAAATTCCTACAAAAGAATGGCCCTGAGTAACATTAACCTATACCTTTCACAAATCACTTACTTCACCAAAAATCTTCGTTACTCCAACTACTGTAAAACAGCGAGCGCCACTACTGCCAGCTAAATAAAAGATTCAAACTACGGAAGGCACTAACTATTGATAGGCATAGTTAGGAAATGAAAGACTTTAGTAGAGAACAAACAATGTATTTACCTTAATAGTGTTGCAAAATCATAATATATATAACAGATCATGACATCCAGTCTTATAAATTTCCAAACTCCGCCATCTCTCTCCCCACATCCACCACTGCTGGCGGCTCACCTCCAACTGCGCAACGCTACGCGCTGTTCACATCCAGCTGCTGCTGCCCAACACTACAATGGCAGACGACAATGCAAACTAGCCACAGACTGCACACAGCACAGCCAGTGATTTTCATACAGAGGTGGCGTTACCAATAAAAAAACCTGAACAGCCTACTTACAGAGTCTCGGTCGGGCACACAGTTTTAATCTGCCAGGAAGTTTCATATCAGCGCACACTCCGCTGCAGAGTGAAATTCTCATTCTGGAAACATCCCCCAGGCTGTGGGTAAGCCATGTCTCCGCTATATCCTTTCTTTCAGGAGTGCTAGTTCTGCTAGGTTCGCAGGAGAGCTTCTGTAAAGTTTGGAAGGTAGAAGACGAGGTACTGGCAGAAGTAAAGCTGTGAGGACTGGGCGTGAGTCGTGCTTTGGTAGCTCAGATGGTAGAGCACTTGCCCACGAAAGGCAAAGGTGCCGTGTTCGAGTCTCGGTCGGGCACACAGTTTTAATCTGCCAGGAAGGTTCAACTGTTCAAATTCATCTGTAGAATCTATGGGACTGTAGACATAGCAACAAATTTACAGAAAAATATCATCTACACACTCCACATGCGAGTAAGGACCACTAAATACGAACGATTTCTCACAATGAGCTAAATAGCTTATGAATCCTAATTGCTGACACGATTAATATGTGCAAGAAAGTAAGTTTGGATTTAACAAAGGTAAAAGCACCAGAGAGGTAGATCTAATCTTACACTTCAAAAGGGAAGCAAAGTTTAAAGAAAATCACGTAGCCTTCATTGCATTAGGCCACCTTTAAAAAGATTGACAATGTAAAGTAATGCGACATGTGTGAAATCTCAAAAAATACGAGTGAGATATAGAATGCAATCAGATTATATAAATTACTATATGTACAATAATCAACACGGAGCAGCAAAAACTGAAGCAAGGAATACTGTCATTAAAAAGGTGCAAAACAGGAACCGAATTAGTATCGCCAAGGGTTCAGTTTGAACATCAAGGAATCGTTCGCGTAATTTAATAAACTTCCAGGAATTTAATTAAAATTGAGGATGAAGGTATTTCATTGATAAAATTCACTGGTGTTATTACCATGTTCACTGAAAGTGAGAAAGAAGTACCCAAGTGGTTGAATGCAATAAACAGTTGGATGAGCACCGAATTATGATTTAAACTAAAGAAAGACGGAAATATTGGGGAGTAACAGAAATAACATCAGTGTCAAACTTAACGTCAAAATTAGGGACCACAAAGTAAATTAATTTGAGTGATTCTGCTACCTGGGAAGCCAATTTACACTGAGGGACAGAGCGAGATTGTTATATGAAGTAATGTAACAGAGGAAAACAGATCATTCCAGGCAAAACAACGCTACTGCTGCCAAAGATAGGCCTCAATTTTGTGATGGAATTTCTGAAAATGTACATTTGGAGCACAGTATTGTATGAAAATGAATAATGGATTATGGGAGATACAGGAAGAGAAGTGACTTGGAGCATTCAAATTGGGATGCAATAAAAGGATGTTGAGAATTAGGTGAATTGATAAGAAAGTAACTGTGGAAAGTGGGATATATCTGAAGACATCAGGGAATAACTGCCATGGTACTGGTGGAAGCAGCAGAGAGTAAAAACTGTAGACAAAGACAAAGATTGTACTACATCCAACAAACAACTGGAGACTTTGAATGCAAATGCTGCTCTGTGGTGAAGAGTCCGACCCTGCACCCCCTCTTCCCAGAAATAAATGATGGGATCTCAGCCCTTTAAGTGTGTTGACAGACAGAAATGTGATCTACAGTTGGCAGAGTTTCTGCTTTGCATGTCTGTTGTTACTTTGACTACCTGTTATAGCAAAATAAAGTGGTACAATCATGTTGGTCCAAACCCTGAGGAGCTTAGGCTTAAGAGACCACCTCTGCCAACTACTGCTTTTGTTTTGATTCTTGAACAGAGTAATTCTTGTTACTTGCACAAGTTTAATCCAGGGGTCTAGGATCCTTTCTCCTCTTTTGTTTCTACCAACGACCCTAAATTGTCTCATAAATAAATCTGTCTTTACTCATCCCCTGCTACTGCATTCCAATACACCATGATTTTTAGATGTTTATGTCTCTTTAAATATAGTGTTATGCATCATGTGCTCTCATAATCCCTCTCTGTGACTGGATTTTCTGTGTGTGAAGTCGCCTTACATGCGAGAGTTATTGTTGGATTGGTTTACTGGTTCTGATGGGAATATATCACTGAAATGTTCACAATAGATCACTGTTTTACCTACCAAACCAGTTTTAATTGACCTTTCTCTCATAATACAACTTCGTCATTCTGTGGATGCTGCCCCATTAGTCATCTGACCATATGTTATGATTTCCTTTCCATTTCATTTTGCTGACCCTCACTGAATGTAGACTGATCCTTTACATTTCCTTTCTCTGTTTTTCTACCTTCTGTACAATGTAGTGCTAATAAGTGCATGCATGTGTGTGTATAGTGAGGGAACTCACCGCATGCGAGAGACAGTGGCTTCTCCAGGTGGAGGAGATGTGGGAAGTGCAGCTGCAGCACGTGTCTGGCGGGGTGCGTTGGCAGTGGTGGTGGTGGCGGTGGTGGTGGTGGCGTCAGTGGTGGTGGTGGCAGTGGCGGTAGCGGCGGTGACGGCTGGTGTGCTGCACATACAGAGAGAGCAGAGTGTGAGCTGGCTGGCGTATCCATGTGAGGATGTGGGGGTGGCTCACTACAGCCAGCCCTGCTGAGGGGCCGTGCACACACTGGCAACTGGCAGACGACAGGTGCCGAATGCTGCAATAGCGGTCCAGTTAATACAAATTAATTGCTGTTGAGTTAATGACATTCAGATGTACGCCTGAGCTCCCTACACCAGTTGATGACAACACCATACAACAGGTAGTTCAAAATCAAGTGCAGGATTAAGATACATACAGAATTACTGGACAGGTCAGCTCAGGTACTATCACCCTCCAAATTATCCAAACGGCCTGAATTCCACTCCACCAGATTTGTATGCACCCACTTAGTGTTACTGTCTTGCCGTCCCTCAGCTCTCTTTTCTGGTATGGGCGTTTCACTGTTCAAAATGGTTACTGCAAGAGACCACTTGAGAAAACTGATCTGTAAGGCTGTCAGTCCACAATCAGACTAATATCTCAATAACGTCAATACCAGAATAAGTGTTATTATTAGATGACAGTCTTTAGCACCTGTAAACTCAAGTTTACTGCAGTAAATGACATTTTAGAAACTAACTTTCACCTTGAAATTACGTGACGAAAACGTTTGTTCACACTGACATCCAGGACTCAAATCGAACAACCGTTGTCTCTGTTAACTAAATACCAAAGGTCTTAAATATCGTTTCAGTCACAGGTAAGCTAGCGTGCACGTATCTAAACGCTGAAATCTTGAAGTTTCACTAAGTTTTGGGTTGGATGTCAATTTGAACCCAGCACTTAATACGATTGTTAACTAGGCACAATAACACGTTATATATCCAAATTTTTCGTTGTTAGCGAGATGAAAACCTGAAACGGTGAAGCAAATAATTTTGTTCCTTTACTGGGATTTGAATCAAGTACGTATCATTGTTTTCTAGCCACAAACACACGTTAGACTTCTGCTTAGTTGTCCTGTAGCGACATGTGCACATGTCTGAACTGGAAATAACGCGACGAAAAGTTCCGTGAGGGGCGGGAATGTAAGCCTGCTCGCAGCATCGTTGCTTACTGCAAACAAGGAGACGTTGGTTGTCGAATTCTGTTTCGACAGTTGCTAGGAGTGACATGTTTTAACCTGAAATGATGCCTTGAAAACTTTCGTATGTGGTCAAGTCGAAACCAACACCAACCATCTTTGATGACAAGATATACGCAGAGGATAAAATCACAATTACTTTTCTCTTTTGGTTTGATGTGCACGTATTAGCAGTTGAAATGACTCGATGAAAATCTTTGCAGCCAGCCACGATTACGAAAGATGCTAATTACTATGGGCATACTGCTTGGAAGGATTTCTTACTACAGAACACTTTCGTCACACCAGATGCGTGATGTTACATTCCGAGGACACACATTAACCTTTGATCGTACATTTTTTCTCAGGGCCACAAAATTTCCTTTTATGAAGTTAAAGCCCAGTGGTTGAAATGTCCATCTGACCATCCTGATTTCCGTTCTGCTTTATTTCCTTAAATCCATGAACGCAAATGCTGAGATCTTTCCTTTGAAAGGGAACTGTAGATTTCCTTCCCCACATTTGGGAGCTGTAGATTCTGCTTTGACTCTAATGGTCTTGCAGTCGATGTGACGTTTGACCCTAAGTTAATCCTTTTTTTCTTCCTCAACATTTCCTATTGAATTCAAGTATTGCACGAACGTTAAACGGTCGTATTTCAATACATTTGCCAGTAATCGATTCGGCCGTACTGGTAAACTGTCACATCAAAGGAATACCATTCGAAATGAGAAAACTGTTTTCTGATGTGAATTCTTCGCTGCACTTACCACATACACTCACAAAATGTTTAATGCACCGTTTTTGAATGTTGAAACAATCATCCTTGTAACCTTCAAATGTAAAACATTCAATACATCACTGCAAAAACGATTTGTAACTTTAAATAAGAAATGATGACTGATAAATGTACTTATAGCGGCCTGTATGACAACACATCAAACAAAATCTCTATGACCTTATACATGAACCTACTTGTTTCAGTTAATTATGCCCTTTCAGGCTATGTGCATCAATGTCGAATGCAACACGAGGTAAAAGTATGCACTTCCCTTATGCAGTTGCGTGATATTTTTTTTTCGGCCTCCTGCCACTTAACTACAGGCTTTGGTAAATTTTTCCACACGGAATTTATGCAGGGGGATCCCCTGTGCTGCATTTACTGAAGACATGCCTCGTCTTTTCCAAGATCAATGGTGTGAATGATAACAGAATAACAGAATAATAACGAATGACCTCCTCAAAAAACTATTGTATTGGATAAACAAAGCTGCTTTGTAGCTTAATACCACCTCATGGTAAAAATACATTACTTTTGAAATTGCAGTAAAAGAACGATACTTCCAGCATAAAAATGGGCCCAGTGTCTGAACATAATAATGACTGTCTATGAATGACTGTCTATGAATGACAGCAAAGGACTTGGAAGAGCAGTTGAACGGAATGGACAGTGTCTTGAAAGGAGGGTATAAGATGAACATCAACAAAAGCAAAACGAGGATAATGGAATGTAATCGATTTAAGTCGGGTGACGCTGAGGGAATTAGATTAGGAAATGAGACACTTCAAGTAGTAAAGGAGTTTAGCTATTTGGGGAGCAAAATAACTGATGATGGTCGAAGTAGAGAGGATATAAAATGTGGACTGGCAATGGCAAGGAAAGCGTTTCTGAAGAAGAAAAATTTGTTAACATGGAGAATAGATTTAAATGTCAGGAAGTCGTTTCTGAAAGTATTTGTATGGAGTGTAGCCATGTATGGAAGTGAAACTTGGACGATAAATAGTTTAGACAAGAAGATAATAGAAGCCTTCGAAATGTGGTGCTACAGAAGAATGCTGAAGATTAGATGGGTAGATCACATAACTAATGAGGAGGTATTGAATAGAACTGGGGAGAAGAGGAGCTTGTGGCACAACTTGACTAGAAGAAGGGATCGGTTGGTGGGAGATGTTCTGAGACATCGAGGGATCACCAATTTAGTATTGGAGGGCAGCGTGGAGGGTAAAAATCGTAGAGGGAGACCAAGAGATGTATACACTAAGCAGATTCAGAAGGATGTAGGCTGCAGTAGGTACTGGCAGATGAAGAAGCTTGCACAGGATAGAGTAGCATGGAGAGCTGCATCAAGCGAGTCTCAGGACTGAAGACCACAACAAACAACATGAATGACATCCTTATAAACCAAATACATCTCTTCTTTTAGTAAAAATATAAACATCTAGCACAAAAATTAAGCAGTACAAAATAAATAACTGATCTTGACGCAATGACACACTACTGCAGCAATAAATGCGACAACACTATCCAGAAAAGTTTCTGGAAATTTGATTGATACCTGTCGCCGAGTTTGTTTATTTTGTATGATCGAGTGTTAGTGTAACCATAGACTCGTACAAAGTCACAGCTGCTCAGCTAGGGGCCAACACTTCCTGCAGAAATTTCTGCATCATTCCATAATGTCAATAGTGTAGCTGACTGTTACGTGATTTCATTTCAGCGATTACAAAATCAAGTCGAAAGTACGCATTCCACTACTGGACCAATCGCCATGTAACGTCACAGCGTACGTATTTCAGCTTGAGATGTTGGAGAGTGTTGGTGATGAGCTGGGAGTTCAACTCGGGTATCCCTTTCCGCTGTTTTTTACCCTTTCTGGACTATACAGTTCCGTTCTTTTGTTGTTTCCCGAGCATTACAAATTCTTCAGCGTTTCTATGAAAGGCGCAGGTCTGGTTTTAAATAGTTGGTAGGTGCAAAAATTTTCATCAGGTGACTTCAAGACGTAGCATTTGCACGGCAAATCATAGGTGAAAGGCAATAATAATTTTTTTACACTTCTACGTTCATTGTCAACAATAACGATTCGTGCCGGTTTCGACTCTCAGTCAGGCACGGAAGTTTTTAACACATCATTTGAGGTTTATAAATTCCACTTCTAATTACTGGTGAAAAACTATTTGACAGTGAACGTCTCTTCATGTGTCGTCATCGGCGGTGACAGTATGTACGGGTTTAGAATCCCAGTCAGCACAGAACTTTTCCTCGCGTAACTTCTAGTTCAGGCACGAGCATATCTCGCTAGTGGTGCAACAAACCAACTGGACAGCCACGGCACTCTTCTGGTTGTGAAGGATATCTTAATTTAATTAACAGGATACTTCGATCATCAAAGCATGTGTTAAAGACTGGGTTTTGGGAGGTACATATAATGAAAAGGTCGACAGCGCGTTTCGAATGAGTACAAGGGGAGGAGGATAAACATGAGGTAATGAGACATCCTCCCCAAAAAATGCAAAAGGACTGTATTATTGAAGTAAAAAATTATTCTGCTTATATGCAACACTTTTATACATCTTATTTTAATTCTTATTAAAATCCTAGGCATTTGTGATGTATAAAATTTGAGTGTGAGAGTAGGTATCATTTTTGAGGGGCAATGGGGGGAGAAGAGGGGAATCATACAGTAAAAGACCGTGGTAGACCCAGAAAGGAACAGCATATCTCTGTCTGCGACTGACGCCCATAGTGTGTTCAGTATGTGGCAGTGAACTAGGTGAAGATCAGGAATTACAAGGATGTAATATAAATCATCAAGGGAATTTGTAAAATGTACACAAGGATTACTGTCAGTAAAAAGATTACTGTTAACAAAAACTTTCTCAAACTTAAGACCTTGTGTCATTTCCCATAGTGTGAAAAAGGAGTTTGGAGTAATGTAGGAAAATGTATTTAGGTGTGATGTATTAATTTTTTTTTTCAAGAACGTAACTAATGACTGTAACATGATCGATGTTTCAAACATGAATTTTCATGTTGATGTCTATTGAACAAAAGATAAACACACTGAATGGTTTACAATACAGGCTATAAGTTCATTGCAGTTGGTTGAGGGAATGCAAGTAGCGTCATCTCAAACACAAGGTTACCAGTATGTCAAATACCACACAAAATATTACCTAAGTATTAGAATCTAGCTGAAAAATAAATGACGGTTTATCAGTGTTAATGGCTACTAGACTTGTATGGACATATGTAACTGTAAGATGGTGCAGAAAAAAGGGAATGTTGGTCTCAGAAACTGTTTCATGTTCAGACTATGAGAGATGGAATAGCAACGGTAATAGATGGGGTAGATAATATCATAGGTAGTGCCACAGTGGAATGCAAGTCTGTGGTGTTCACTGGGTGGCTATAGAAATCCATAGAGCAACTTAAACAGACAGAGAGGTGTGGGGTACCGGTTCATCAAAGACTCAGTAAAGCATGGCACAGAAGGGAATGTATCCAAGTACTGTGTGAGCTTCATATAGCGGCTGAATAGAGAGGATAAGGAAATGAGGTGGGAAGTCTCAATTTTATGGAACGAACTGGAACCACCACGAGGACTGGTTTGTGTTCCTGTGAGGTGGTCCCAGGCTGCGAGGGGTGTGAGCAGCCATACACTGGAGCACCGATGCTTACTTCACCAGGTTTTCTGATCATCTTCCATACAAGATCTGACAGTGAACCATTATTCTGTTATATAATGTTCCTTTAGAGAAATTCAAAATCTTCCATGTACTGCCTGGATTTGGAGAGAACAAAGAATTATGTTGGGGAGGTTACTGGCATATGGCTTGCGTGAAGAAAGAAAGTGACAGAGAACGAAGCTGTAGTAGTGAGGTGTGAACAGTGATTACTCTCATGGTCTGCTTTACTACACGAAGAAAATTCCACAGATCAACATCAGCTGTCGAAAACTGTAAACATGTTGCCGCCCTCCTCGAACCATTGTGCAGTACGCTTCCTTGCTCGAGGTGTCGGCCAGAAGTGACGTACTTGGTCGTCGTCTCCACGCAGCGTGACACTATTCAGAGGTGTCTCATTGTCATCAGCCAGAGAGGCACTGAACAACTTTAAACGCTGCTCTATACGAACAGGCTTACAGCGACCCGTAAGGGCTGCCGGCTGCAAACTACACACATCACTGTGTTTGAGGCCGGGTTGGGCAGTACAGCTTTGTGTGCACAGCAGACTGCGTGATGCTGCATTCACACAGTTAATGTATCCTATTCTCCTGACACTTGATGCCAAAACCTAAAGAACCACTTTTTCTGCACGTGTAGTTCGACAGATAAATGTCTAGAAATTGGTTGTTTGATGATTTTTGCTAGAAAACATACCTGTTAATGAAGTGGACTCAGCTTAGGGATTCAGCTAACCTGCTACAAGAGGACAATGATAGCATCGTGAGCTAGCAGGAAATGACGGTCTATGATGGTGTATCTTACAGCAGTGACACATCTAAGGAAATTCAACGGCAAAAATTATAGTCATGGAAATACACACACACACACACACACACACACACACACACACACACACACACACATCGAGAACTGAGGGACACAAATGAGTGGGTTGTCTCGCACTTACCTGCTTTTTGGTGGTGGATCGTACAGCAACCGGCTCACTTCGATCAAGTCTTCCGGCTGCTTCCGCATCGCATCTGCCCACCCCTGAGTGGCCATCACCTCGTGGGTACGTGCCTTAATAAATTCGATGGCGGCTCGCCTGAGGTCACTGCAGGAGTGGCGGACTGCGAGGACGGCTGCGGCCGCCGCCGTCTCGACGGTCAGCTGAGCGGCCACCTGCCGCTCGCACTCCGCCTTCAGCCGCGACACCCCGTACTTATCCGCTGCGGCCAGCAGCTGGGGGGCCGCGCCGGGCAGCTGGGGGGCCCGCAGGGTGTACAGGTAGGAGACCAGCTGCCTCAGCACCGGGCCCCCCACGTCCAGGATGCTCACCGCGCCGCTGCTGGCCTCGAGGGTGTCGTGGGCGAACATGGCGGCGAACACAGGGCTCCTGTCCGCCAGGACGGCCCTGTGCGCCAACAGCCGCGTGTCGCCCGCTGTCAGCGTCACCACAGCGCAGTCCCCGGCGTCCAGCAGGTCCCCCAGGTCCACGGCCGCTGTCTCCGTGATGTCCTTAACCACTTCCATTGCGGACGATTCTGAAACACTGCATCACCGGGCAGCCCTTTCAGCTTACAGGTGAGTACTGATACGTCTGCAACTAACAGGCAGACCAGTCTCGAGTGACAGTTCATAAAAGTGGTCCTTCACCAGCCAGTGGCAGTATCGTCACATCTTTGCTGTGTTAGACTGATGCCATTGGTGAATACCTGCATATCATTAATAATACGTTTTTAAATAGTTACGGTTTTCTTTCAGCACATTTTATTTGCGCGACAAGCACCAGAAGGGGGGGAGACTTCATTTCCTGAATTTTTTCTACAGGGCGATTTTACTTGAACCAGCAATCGTTTGAAGTGGACATCTACCCAGATGTTAAGAAGGTTGCGAAGAACTGTGAGCAGTACATTATTCAACTAGATATTCTCTTCACTTCTTTCCTTCAAGGAAACAACATTATTTTATGGCTGGAATCTATATTATTCGTCATTTAACCAATAATTGTGCATGTAGCCTTGCTGGAGTTGTTTCACACAGGTCTACTAAAACCTGGAGGGTGCTTCTGGGAAACATTGCCTATGGGAAGCAGGCCTACTCAGCCTGCAACTCATTCTCAACACTTCTCAAATAGTCCAATAGGACAACATCTGAAGACCACAGAGCCTGCCACAGACAATACACTTTCCTTCAACTAACAGCCGGTCGCGGTGGCCGAGCGGTTCTAGGCGCTACAGTCCGGAACCGTGCGACTGCTACAGTCGCAGGTTCGAATCCTGCCTCGTGCATGGATGTGTGTGATGTCTTTATGTTTAAGTAGTTTTCAGTTCTAGGGGACTGATGACCTCAGATGTTAAGTCCCATTGTGCTCAGAGCCATTTGAAGCATTTGTTTTCAACTAACACATTTACTATCATTTTGTAGCAGAAGTCACTGAACCTCTGCATTGCAGATGGTGCTGATAATAGTAGATAACCACTCGATGATACAGTTTCTGGACAACGAGGTCTAATTTTCGCTGAAGAATTTCTCAGTTCGTCCTTACACTGACTGTGTAGACTGTGCGCATTAGATGCCGAGACTGGACATTTGAATAAAATGGGAAATCACTATTTGCTTATTGGATTTACGTTGTTTCATTAGTAACAGTCGCTGAAGAATCCATTTTAAAACAGCAATTCGAAATAGTTCTGTAGAAGTGGAGAATCAACATAAGCCAGGTACCGACAATGTTCCTGCTCATCTTCTCAGTGTGGGAGCAATGAATGTGAAAAGGTTGGCTCTGTACTCTTATGTGTTATATAAATGAACGAGCAAAACTGTCCACGAATCTCCAAAAGAGACATTTGAATTTTCATCCATAGAAAGAAGAATGATTTAAAAAGAGAGAAAGTACTGAACATTTAAGGTAGTTGTCCAGCGGATGCCCGGATCTCGTGGTCGTGCGGTAGCGTTCTCGCTTCCCACGCTGGGGTTCCCGGGTTCGATTCCCGGCGGGGTCAGGGATTTTCTCTGCCTCGTGATGGCTGGGTGTTGTGTGATGTCCTTAGGTTAGTTAGGTTTAAGTAGTTCTAAGTTCTAGGGGACTGATGACCATAGATGTTAAGTCCCATAGTGCTCAGAGCCATTTTTTTGTCCAGCGGAAATAGTAACTTTATTTCCTCAAAAAGGTCAAGCCACATTTTAAGAAACTCAGTCTGGATTTATAAAAAAGTGCGGGGCTGGTGGTGGTTACATGGACCACACACACACACACACACACACACACACACACACACACACACACACACCTCACTGCCATCACACTGCTCCAGTGACAGCCGAGTACCTCCAGACTGGAGAACAGCAGCCGCCACGTACACAAGCAGGGATCGCCAGAAGCGGCCATGCCCTTAACACAGCCGAAAGTGTTCATCCGTGACTGTTTAAACGTCGACGGACGCGGAAAACTAGACAGAGGAGGTGCGACCAATACAGGAAGACTGCCGACGAAGCCTCACAGAGGCACCACACCATCAGGGTACAAGAAGCTATGAGGCTGTCAATCTGCAGATTTGTTCAGGTAGATGAACAAATGTCAACTTGACAGGGGATGATGATAAATACCTTACGTCGGTAGTTCTGCCAACTTGACTACACGATCACTGGAAAGAAAAGTGTGTGAATTTTAACCACGCAACTGCATGTCTTTGTGCCTTTGGTTTAAAATGTCGACCTGGTAACCACCTCCTATAGCTGCAGACAAAAGAGAATCTCAGGAGGAATGTTAGTTCTCTTATGTGTTGAGACATAAAGGGCTCCTGGAAACCATAACTGGCGAATCTGTCCATGGGGAAAGGACCAGAGAAACACAGCGGTTGGAATGAGAGAGACATGGAGACTGGAGATCCACTGTCAAACAATCTCTGGACTGCACATTACACAGACACACACACACACACACACAAAACACACACACACACACACACTCACACTCACTCACACACACACACACACACACACACACACACACACACACACACACACACACACACACACATATATATATATATATATATATATATTAAATGGACGCTGCTTTCATCTTGGAAAATTTTACTCCTTGTTCTGCATGTGGGTAATTAACATAACAGCAAAAAAATTATAAACATAGGAAACTGTTTCTGTCTCAGTGTCAGATTACATGCTCTTCAAGACACTCATAAGGAACTCGCAAACTTGCGACCGATGTTAGTTTGCTGACTCAGTATCTCACAGTT
This sequence comes from Schistocerca americana, assembly GCF_021461395.2. Lineage (NCBI taxonomy): Eukaryota > Metazoa > Arthropoda > Insecta > Orthoptera > Acrididae > Schistocerca > Schistocerca americana. The sequence goes on from NC_060129.1 coordinate 138,879,753, forward strand.
TCCAGTGACGGGCTATGCCTGTTCAGGAACACCACTGCTGTACCGCAGGACCCAGAACGTGTGGTTCATCGACTGGACGTCAGAACGTGTGGTTTAGTTTACTGGAGGTACCATTAGCTCTATTAGCACGGGACCTTGGCGTTTAATGCCATGTTGCACTAATTTCCAATTAAAATAATTGAGTCACATAGACATAATACACAAACGAAACTAGTTCTGAGAGATGACTAGCTGGTATTGTTCCAGTTTATAACTTTGCTGTCCATCTCGTGTGACTTCCTTCACAGAGCCAAAGTCATGCTACCTAAGGGGTTTGTTTATGTCCGACATTTTCTTTTTTTTCCACACTTGCGCAGTTAATGCTTCGATCTAGGATTGTGATTACACCAAGACAACCTACACATGTATCTGGAACACTGGAATGTTTGCAAGTGGGTAAACTGACAGAGTGATTGTGAGCTGTCTTATCGATTTGGTGTCACTTTTCGACTGTTCTACAGTGTGAGTCATTCTACAGTCCAGACTTATTTCGACAATGTGTGTAAGGCACAGTATCTAAATCAAGCTTGTTTTTCTCGGGAATCCTTAAAACAATTATGCAATTGAAAAAGTTCTGTGTTTGCAGCATACGTAAGACGCTGAGACTATCACTGATTAATATCACCCCAGCCCGTATAAATCATCAACTGTAAAACGATAAAGGTATGTAATTTTATATACAAATTTCTCACGCATGCCTTACAATCAATTCCAGGAAATTTATGAGACCGTGCTGAAAAACAACACCTCTGAATTTTTTCATCTGTTCTCAACCTCGGCTGAGGTATGACACGACAAAGATGTGCCTCGCCCGACTTTCCCGCCTCGCTGAAGAACGTGACAACTTTCCAACTTATAACACTGCAGTGCGTCTGCAATCGTGAATAATTTAATGATTATAAAGAATGCGCCTCGAAGGCAAATAGAATCTGATTTCTGTTTGCAATCGAGGCGGATTCTTTATAATGACTGAATGTTACAGGCCTGTGGCGCTAGAGGGCTCTGACATGGCGCAGTGCAACCTAGCTATGTTAGTGCGTGAGAGGCGGTGTGCTGTAGTTCAGTGTCTGACTGCAGAAGAGTCTGCCCACACGCGGAGCGAGCTCTCCTTCAGAGTGGCGATGCCACACCTCACACGGGCGCTGCGACATTTGCGACCAGCCGACGCCATCAGTTCACTCCGTTACAGACCCGACTTGGCGCCATCCGATTTTCAGCTGGTGGCGAAATTTAAAGAAACGGCGTCAAGATCTTTGCTCTGATAGTGGTGTTTGGTGTTGAGGTTGGGTTGTGTTGGGCCCTCAACTGCTCGGTCATCAACGCCCTTGCAATGTCCCAATATTTCACACAGTCCAATTCCTGTACTCAGCCACTGTCACGACTGATGTTGATTATGAAGTGACGAGGACAACACGAACACAAAGTCCCCAGGCAGAGGAAATTCCCAACCCAGTCGGGAATCGAGTCTGGGTCCCCGTGATCCAGAGGCAGCAACGCTAGCCACTAGACCACAAGGTGCGGACTCTGGTAGTGGTGAAGCAGTGTGTGGAGAGGTGAGGTTGTGGGTTTGTCAAGAAAGTCAAACATTCAACAGTGACGGCATCGAGAAACTGGTCTCTTGTTGGGAGAAATGTATTCGTCACAAGGGTGGACGTGTTGACTAATAGATACGTAGACATGTATGTAGATATGTAGAATGTTAATAAAGTTTTGATTTACTTAAAGCGCTTTAAGAGTTTTCAGATAAAAAAATTCAGAGGCATTACCTTTTGGCTAGCACTAATATTTCCAACCTCAAATTTTACTTTCCCATTCGTTATCATGCGTTTTATTAAGGTATTAATAAATACAATGTCTGGAGTATTATCCCGGTCTATTTGCAGTGTAAGTGACATACAAAATGAAAAAAACTAAAAAGATTGGACGTAGAGACTCGACAACAGGACCTTCGGATAATCTCTCTGGTCTCTTTCTGCTGCGCCAATTGCTTTCTGGGAATTTTGCTGACATAAATGACTCACTCCTCGTCTGACCCGCGCCATAAAACCTAATGTTTGCTAAACGCTTGACGTTCTGCACCCCCTATCTACGTCACTTTCACTTGCGGCCGAGCCCGGCACAGACTATACATGTGGAGGGAGTCGGTGTCAACGGGCAGGTGAGACCCCCTCGTGAGCATGGGGTAGAGCCCTGTACGCGAGTGTTTTTTTTTCCCTTTATTGTTATTTTGACACCTGATACAGGTAGGCCAGCAGCGGCATACTACGCCGCTCTTCGGCCACACATATGACTAATGATACAAAAGGAGACAATTGTAGAACAGACATGGTGGATATAAAAATCGTAGGCATTCAAAATTAAAACACACGGAGCCGTACACGGCCACAGTGTCCAAAATAAAAACGTTCAGAAATGTGGACACGCACAGAGAAGAGAGAGATGACACACGCGAGCTATGGAGCACAAACGATGAAACACTGGAACACGAACACGACAGCACGCACAAACACTAGGCGACGATCTCCGGCCCGCGAAAGTTCTCTATACGTTTACGGGTCTGGGGAGCTGCCAAAAAGGGAAAAAGGCGGGGGACGAGGGAGAGGGGAGGGTGTAGATGCCAGTGTCAGAGGAGATGGAATGGGGAGGAAACAAGGTAGGGGGGCAGGGGAGGCCCGGGGGAGAGGAGGGAGGAAGGGAGTACGGAGAGAAGGGAGAGAGTGTGCCCTTGGGGAAAAAGCACAGGGCAGGGGGGGGGGATGGGCTCTATGGGACTTAACATCTGAGGTCATCAGTCACCTAGATCTTAGAACTACTTAAACCTAACTAACCTAAGGACATCACACACATCCATGCCTGAGGGAGGATTCGAACCTGCGACCGTAACAGTAATGGGGTTCTGGACTGAAGCGCCTAGAACCGCTCGGCCACCCCGGAGGGCGGGGGTCGGGGGAGGATGGGGATTTTCAAAGTTGGTAGGAGGGGTAAATGGAGGGGAGGAAGGCATCATCAGGGAGGGGGAGTCGGTGGAAGCCACCTTGAATATGCGAGAGAGCGCCACCAACCTTTTATGTGCGGATTGCCGACAATCGGCGGCTGCTATTGGTCGGCTGAGGCGAGCGGAGGGAGGCAGCCATTTTGAGCCTAAGCAATACGTGAGCGTAAGTGGCAAATCTGAATTAACTAGCTGATATTTTAGTATTTACAGGTGTTGGAAATATATATACTCTTTGTGTCTTAAATTAAGATCTTAACGTGGCATTTTCCACTGTTCTATAGTGAAAATGCCGCAATCCTGTGCTGTAAATTGTTATACGAAACCTGTCCGAGGTAGCAAGCTTTTCCGCATTCCACAGGGCGTGAAAGGAATGCGGAAAGACGCGAACTGTGGCTACACCTTATTGGAAGAAAACATACGTTTCCATAAGAAACAGCTAAATTGTGTGAGATAAGGAAACTTATCTTTGCAGCAGATAATTATGTGAATTACGTATTACAAAGCACAATGGGAGAGTGCAAGTATACCTCAGTCGCTGGCATGGTAACTCAGTGTGTTCGGTGAGAGGGTTAGCTCCCCTCTGTAATAAGAAAAAACTGAGTTAATGGGTCAACGACGAACATAAACTGTTGTTTTATGACGTCCGCCCCGAACAGATGCACCAAACGAAGACGAACAAAAGAAAAAAGAGATTTAATAAGAAAAAGTCGGTATAGCATTTGATTTATGATATGTGGGTCCTGGGTTCAGTTCCACCTGAAAACCAAAAAATTTTTTTTTTCACTTTATACATTTTTGTAGTAATATTAATGTAGAAATAGCTCTAAATGCATTATCAAAGTTATTGATGGTATTAAGAAAGCTACATCTACATCATTTTTACAATAATGCCTACGATCACCATTGAATAAGAGACAGAACCTGAAAATCAAATCTTCAAATACGGATGTACTTCATGTATATGAAATTTGAAATGGTTTATTTTGTTAGTTATTCATAGCGCCATCTTTACTTCTTTACAGGTATTAGTTTTGCACTTTATTTAACAGTGTAATTTGGATTGTCATTTTTAGCTTCAATTCATATCTGATCAGTTTGAAGAAAATCGTAAGGATGGTGTTAAAAAACTGAAATGTAATGAAGTACCCACTATATTTAGCCATCGTCCTCAAATTAAGGGACGAAAGCCACCAAAGGACAGGGGTGTGCAAAGGGAACCTGAGTGCACTTACACTACACAGACAGAGCCAGGTACTGTTCAAATATATATATATATATATATATATATATATATATATATATATATATATATAACTAAAGACAGACTTATCTATCTTATTCACTACAAACTTTTATGAAACTTAAATTTCTCGCATTGTCGTTCAACAAAACATTTCTTTGTTATTATTATTAATACTATTTCTTTTCAGGCAATGAGCAAGTTTGCATACTTCCTCAAGAAGTTTTGCCGGATGTTCACAGTTCTGACGTCGGATTACCCCCTGAGAATGACACTGAAACGGAACTAGAAAGTTTGAAAAGGAAAATCCACTTATTACAGAAGCAACTACACAGTGCGAATGTTAAAATTGGTACAATGGCAGCATCTGTGAAACCTTTTTTAAACGACGATCATATCTCGGCACTGCAGAAAAAAAAACTATGCGAGGGACAAAGTGGTCACCGGAAGATATTAAGAAGGCTTTCATAATTCGATTAGCTTGTGGAATCGTTGGATATAATGCGGTAAGAGAACTGGGACAACCATTACCAAGCGAACGAACTCTACAAAGGAAACTTGAGTCTCTGGCATTCAGTCCAGGTATTTTGGAGGATTTTGTATCCGCTCTTAAAGTGAAGGTAGACACCACGAATCCTTTTGAAAGACATGTTGCAATAATGATGGATGAGATGAGTCTCACTCCAGGCCTAAATTACGACATTTCATCGAAGTGCAGAAAAAGTATTGGCTTCGCGAATCGTACCGCGAATCACTTTCACCAAAGGAGAAGTCTGAATGTGAAACAGTACGAAGACTCACTGAACTAAAAAATTACACAGCTCAAGACAGCTTGGAATGCATTTCCCAAGAAATATTTCGCATTATTGAGATGACAGATAAAGTCTTTCGTGTGGATGAAAAACTGTTCCTGGGAGCTAAGTTGTCCCTCCAAGCGCTGGAGGGAGTTGCACAGAAGTCATTCGAGGAACTCATTCAGAACAGTCCTTCTTCTCACAGTGTTGTGGACATAGTTTTAGATGAATTTTTGAAGACTTGATTTACGTTCTTGTGAGGAAATATAACTGCCAGGTACTGAAGGAAGCCACCGCAATGGGCGGTAGAAGAAGTATTGGTATGAAAAATGCAGTAAAGGTATTTTAAGAAGATGAAATTTATTGTCTTTCACATGTTTTAGCTAAATTGTTGCACCGGTAATTTGTAATTTTGTGTTTTTTTTAATTTTTAATTACAAATAACTACCATCATTTGTATCAAACAAGCATTAATAAAGGAATTATGCAAATCGAAGTATGCATTTGTAATTTAATATGTACTGTAAGTCATGTATGTACCTCAGAAGACCTTGACTGGAGTCTATCATTAGAGCATGTAATACTTATCACAAAGGTCAGCGTCAGAAAAAAGTTACTGCTAGTTATAAGTGTGTATATCTCACTGAAAGAGTAGGGAATTTTCACTAATTTTCTCAGTAGACGCCGAGTTATCAAGGATGTAACAATTAATAACGATAGTTATTTGTTCACTTGACGCACTGTCGTATTCAGGCCGGTTCCCTCCTTCATAAAGGCGAATTTTACAGTTCTGTCCACAGGGCTGCCCTTGCCCAGTAGACCTAAAATGGCGGCGGCCACCAGGTTGGCCGTACTCTCCCGTGTACAGTAGAGATGGGCAAAACTGTTCTTTTCAGAGATCGGATCTGAACTGTTCACTTCCTGAAATGAACTAGCTCTTTTTCATGACTCACCACTCATTCACAATAGAAAATAAATGGAAGGCACATTGCCCTTTAAACTTGGTGTATTCCAGTACTATACCTGTATTTTGATCTTATTTGATCCTATTTTGAAGTAACACAGATAATTTGTAAGAATTTTGTATTGTTTATTGAAATTTCCACGCTATGACAAAGCTTTTGACTATCGATTTATTTTGCACTATCGTGGTTTTTTGGGTGATCGGAAAATGTTGTAACTTGAGATTTACATTAACAATGTATTTGGCTATAATGTATTAAAATTTCATTAACCTCGTACAAATACATCCCAAGCGATATATTTTTAAAGTGAACATTTCCTTCCGAAGACGCCAAAAATCGCAAAATCCGTACTACAATTAGAAAAAAAATAGAAATTCGACTGTAAGACTAAAGTGCTGCATATAGCCTTATGCAGAATAAAACAAGGAAAATATTGGTGTATCACATTTTGCGATACGTTTATTGGTTCGCTCGTAATTAAAGCGTAAATTCGAGTGTCCATAATAAAAAATCCTATAGTAAGAGGAGTCGTCAGGAACCTAATCCGATCAGTTTAAACAAATAAAAATAAAATAAAAACAAATGATGTATACATAACATAATTATGTAATATTATTAGTACGAAGAACAATATCCAGTAGAGACGAACTCCGACGCAGAGGCGCTGAGTCAAGCTGGTCGAGCCGCGAGCTGTATTACTGCGTGAGCTAAGACCGCAGAGACCGGAGTGACACCTGAGTCGCTTTGCTCAACGCTCTGGCTAGAGTCGAGACGGTGGGGTGAGCGTTGAGCGGGCGAGTTCCGAGGGTGGGGGGAGCTGTGAACGGCCACCAGTCACCTGCTCCGAGACAAATCGTCCGTTCTCTTGCGAGCAGGTTGTTGCAAGTAGTTCTTATGTTCTCCGCTAGGAGGCTCTCTGTCCTGTTGCTCGCATCAACTGCCCAGAGGGCAGGACGTGCGACTGAAACGATCGCCGACGGAGTGCGATGCTAAGTTAAGCTGCGCCAGACACTGCACGCGGCAGAGGAAGCACAGAGACGGCACGGCATATGTGAAACACAAAATCCAATGGGGCACTGCACAATGCAGGCAGCCAAGGCAGAAGCAGGGCAGAGGCCGGCGCCGGCTGTGTTGTGTGGCGTGCTGTGTGCTCTGACCAGCAGAGGCCCCGCTGATCTGCTCCGACTCTCTCTCTCTCTCTCTCTCTCTCTGCTGTGTGAAACGTTTGGAGCTACCGTTCTTTTTTTTCTGAATCACTGATTGCTCACTCCTTTGAAAGATTCAACTCTATAAAACAGTTCAGGAGCGGATCCCCCATCTCAAGTGTACAGGGCTCCAGCGTGGCGCTGGCAGGCGCGAATGCGGGACATTTGCCACACTTGCCCCTTCGCCAGGTAGCGATCCCTCAGGTAAGGGACGCCCTTCCTCGTACTTCTTCTGTCCGCTTTCAAACCGCCGCCTCCGCATCTTACTCGATACAACCAGTACGTAAGGGACCTTCTTCTTCGACATCTCGGCCAAATACAGAGCTTCTTTTCCGAAATCGAAATATTTATAACTTTTGGGAAACGAAAGCAATACCGACGATAATGTGAGTACGTAATTAGTTCTGCCAAGTATAAATATAGATCCCTCTGCCTGTACGGTAGCTTCCTTTCACGCTTAGTGATTGCGATGGAAACACTCCATCGCCATGGGAGCAAAAAGAAAGAAACGATGTAAAGAGGATGCGAATTTATGCTAATCATTTCTTTTTGATCACTGCATTTGTGCCTACCTTAATTACTACAACTGCATACCCAAAAGACAACAAGGAAAGAAGAAATGGGTATGTGAATGTTTGAAAAGAAGAACGAAATACTTCGTATTAATTTACTCTCTAAAATGCGATATCCCTTGCGGCGAAACATTAGTTAATAAAGTGTAGCGGGACAATATTCAAAACATGACTGAAAGTACGTTCATAAACAGGGATAAGAACATCTATGATTGACATGTCATGTAAAGTTGACATACAATTTTAAAATGTTAGAAACAAGGAAATGAAGTAATACAGAATGTTATGCTAGTACTGTATGTTGTTGTTCTACATTGTTTAGCTCTGGTATTTACAGGGTCACAGAGAAAGCATCCAATAATTTAGGTTGTGTCTAAGCTTAGGGACTTATGACCTTAGCAGTTAAGTCCCATAAGATTTCACACATGTTTGAAGAAAGCATGCTAGGTTTTGGATGGAAAAGCCGTAATTGTAATGATCTGCACTACAACAGAAACAAGAAGCACAACTTAAGGAAAAATAATGTAATGTGTGTTCCAGCTCACAAGCGAAATTGAAGCAGGTAGTTCCTGTGACTTAGTATGGACAGAGGTTATATTCGACAACCGGAATAAATTAATAACTGGCTCCTTTTACTGACCGCCGGTCTCAGATGAAACAGTTGCTGAACAGTTCAAATAAAACTTGAGCCTCATCACAAATAGGTACGCCACTCATACAATTATAGTTGGCAGTGACTTCAATCTACCTTGCGTATGTTGACAAAAATACATTTCCAGACCACATTGTAGATATAAAACAACTTCCGTAATTGTTCTAAATGCTTTTTATAAAATTATTTTGAACAATTAGTTCACGAGGCCATTCAAATTGTAAATGGTTACGAAAACACACTTGACCTCTTAGCCACAAATAATCCTGAGCATCACGACGGGTACAGTGAACACACAGTGGTAGCGAGGCTCAATTACGTAAGAAAGAAATTCACCAAAACTAAACGCGAGATATATCTATTTATAAAAGCAACTAAACATTCGGTTGACTTATTAGGGACAGTCTCCAGTCCTTCCAAACTATCTAAGTGAAGACCATATGTGGTTTAAGTTGAAAAAAATAGTATCAACAGCACTCGAGATATTCATACCAAATAAATTAATAAGAGACGGAATTGATCCCACATGGTACACAAAACACGACAGAATGCTGCTCCAGGAGCACCGAAAAATGCAAGTTTAATTTAGACGAACGGAAAATCTACAAGATTGGCGAAGTTTTACTGAGGCTCGAAATTCGGTGTCCATTTCAATGCGAGATGCATTTAATAGTTTGCACAACGAAACTCTCTCTAGAAATGTGGCGGAAATTCCCAACAATTCCCAGTAAACCAGCGGAAAGGGTCAGTAAGCGATGGGGAGGAGGAGGAGGGGGAGACAAGAGACCAAAACCTTCGGAGCAGGTAAACTCGTGGCAAATGTCCGCCGTGGCAAACGTCCGCACACCGGCAGGCGCACCGCCGCGCGGGATTAGCCGAGCGGTCTTAGACGCTGCAGTCGTGGACTGTGCGGCTGGTCCCGGCGGATGTTCGAATTCTTCCTCGGGCGTGGGTGTGTGTGTTTGTCCTTAGGATAATTTAGGTAAAGGAGAGTGTAAGCTTATGGACTGACGACCTTAGCCGTTAAGTCCCGTAAGATTTGACACACATTTGGACATTTCCGCAGACGCGCGACCGGCTGGCAGGCGGCAGCAGCGCCGCTACTCACCCTGCAGGCGGAGCGGGGCAGAGCGACGCGGAGCGAGGCGGGGCAGCGCAGCTGGCGGCAGCCGCTCTTATACACCTGCCGCGTGACGTCACGCCGGCCGGCTTATCTGCCGCGGGAGCACGCTTGCGCAATCCGCCCTTCGGATTCCAGAGGCACGTTCCATTCCCACGGGGTGTGATATGTCGCAATACACCCGATAACAGGATTAAACTCGACACGCTTGAGATTGAAAATTTTGTTTCTGTTTCAGTTTGAACGACGTCAAACAGAACCTTTCGGCACTCGATGTAGAAAATGGTTCAAATGGCTCTGAGCACTATGGGAGTTAGCTTCTGAGGTCATCAGTCCCCTAGAACTTGGAACTACTTAAACCCAACTAACCTAAGGACATCACACACATCCGTGCCCGAGGCAGGATTCGAACCTGCGACCGGAGGAGTCGCGCAGTTCCTGACTGTAGCGTCTAGAACCGCTCAGCCATTCCGGCCGGAGACCAGCTGTAGCATGGCCGCGATTGTATCACAAATGATTGTCAGTCCGTTCTGCCTCATTCCAGTGAGTATCATGCCACGAAACGGACTCCCGAAATCTATTATAGTTTTTTTGACATAAGATTGAATACTTTGCCTGCTGATGGAATTTCTGCAGCTGGAAGAACAGCGATTAAGGACTGTTCTTGTGGATCTACTGCGTAATAACGAGGATACACCATTAAAGTTTGTAGGTGATTTGGGGTGTACAGGGCGCCACATTCAGTACACGGAGCTGCCACCTCTGCCGTCAGCAGTCGCTCTACTGTGGCTGGCCAGCAAGCTGAACCCAGCTCAGGCGACAGGTGCAGCACTTGCCTCCACGGTGCTGCAGCTGTGAGCCAGAGGCCGCCGCAGTGGCTGCCAGGTGGTGGCGTCCCAGCCTCCCACCAACCTTATGGTACGTAGTGGAGGATACATTGACAATCACTGATCCTTCCCCTCTTCCTGTTCCACTCGAGAATGCTTCAAGGGAGCAATGGCTGTGAGTAGGCCTCCATGCGTGTTCGACTCTCTCCAATTCTGCCTTCACAGTCTTTTGCGAGATGACTCTTTGTACATTCTAGGGACTTCGACAGTAAACCACACAGTGCTGTGGAGTGCGTCTCTTGCAGCGTCTGCCAGCACACCTGCCTGAGCGTCTCCGTGATGCTTGCGTAATGACACGCGCTGCTCTTCTTTGGATCTCCGTTAATTCCTCTATCGAACCTACCTGCTACGGATGCCAGACTGACGAGCAATAGTCAAGTATTGGTCGAACGGGTGTTTTGTGAGCTGCCTCCTTTGTGGGTGGACTACACTTCCAGACAGTCCTTCCAATTACCTTGTATGGCTTTTACCTGCCATTAGTTTCAGATCGCTCTGTACACACACATGTAGATATTTTGTGGATGTAATTGCTTCCACTGGTTGTTCTGCAATCCTACAATCATTCAGTAGTCAGTCATTATGCCTATTTATGCGTAATAAATTACACCTGCTTATCTTGAGGGTCAATGGCCACTCCCTGCAAGCAAGTGTCGATCCTCTGTCTCTTGAACAGAACACAACAGAAATTACAACCCAAAGTATCAGAATATCAAGCAGGATTTAGATCAAACAGATCATGTCTGGAGCAAATTTTCAACCTCAAAACCATACTCAAAAAGCGAGGTCTCAGACAAAAAGTGTAGTAAGCACATTTGTACATTTCAAAAAGTATACAATTCAGAAGACACGCCCTCACTACTCCAGATTTTACAAGAGAGGCGATTAGATCCCAAAACACAAGAAATCATAAAACAAACACTAATTGGCACGAAATCTAAAGTAATGTATAAGGGGGAGATCTCAGAACCCTTCGACGTTCAGACAGGTGTGAGACAAGGTGATGGACTCTCTCCTATTCTGTTCTAGTTCCCGACAAAGTTATGAAAGAATGGGAGAAAGAATTCAAGAAATGCGGGGTTTGGAAACCAATATGAGTCGGCGTTGCCAAAGAATCTCTACATACCACATCTTGCATTTGCAGATGACCTGGCAATACTAAAAGAGGATGAGCAGAGTGCAGTCAAACAGCCGGAAATACCCAAAGAATGTGCAGAAAAAGTAGGTTTACAAATTTCATTTGAGGAAACTGAATTCTTTTGTTCAAGAAGAGAAATCGCAGGGTTGAAAACAAAATTTGGTAAAATTAACACGGCCCGACACTTTAAATAACTTAGAGAATTATCAGGCCAAGCGGTATTGAAAGAATCACACATCAACATCGAATCTAAAAAATTAAAAAAAGGATTAGAGTTCAGGCAAAACCTCTACAACTAAAAATTAATGTCAAGAGGGGCAAAAATTCGACACTGCAATACTGTCACACAACCAGCAATCGAAAGCATGCGAAACACTAACTCTTAACAGAAAACAACAACTTGAAGACATCAAAAGAGAAAAGAGAAAGATCATCAGGAAAATTCTAGCAGGATGACATAACAAAGACGGTTACATGCTACAACCGATTAATACAACAGAAAAGTTTTCAAACCTCGAAAATGATATCAGCAAAAGGAGAGTGAAAGTTTTTGTTCATCTCAGCCGACTACCACAAAATCGATTGACGAGGAGAATAATAGATTATGCAGCCACACTTAGGTATTCCGCAGCTTGGCTGGACGAAATTCGAAAGGACCTAAATAATGCAAACATAAGACTAGCTGACTTCAAGAAAGAGACACTTTCAGACTCAAAGAAGACAAATAGGAAGTTATATCAGAGAAACAAAAAGAAAAATAATACAGACCAAAGGGATCGGATGTGCGTAAACACGTCTTTTCGGAAAGAATGAATGCGTATTGGAAGAACAAGAAGAACTCAAAGAATAATTGACCGAGTTATTTGCTCAACGTTTTCCATTTCTGAAGAGAATTCTGCAACAATAACAACACTATATATATATATATATATATATATATATATATATATATATACTGTGATAAAAAAATTGGGCGTATAATACTCCATAGTGGCCAGGGTGGTCGATCGGTTCTACGCGCTACAGTCTGGAACCGCGCGACCGCTACGGTCGCAGGTTCGAATCCTACCTCGGGCACGGATGTGTGTGATGTCCTTAGGTTACTTAGGTTTAAGTAGTTCTAAGTTCTAGGGGACTGATGACCTCAGCAGTTAAGTCCCATAGTGCTCAGAGCCATGTGAACCAATGCACAGTGCTACTCCCAAGCTTGTCCTGTCCTTCCGTCAGCTCCACAGCACTGTAGGCAACGGGGCTGAGGTTGGTGCAGCGTTCCTCGACTTAAGGAAGCCATCTGACACTGTCCCGCACTGCAGCCTAGTGGAAAAAATACCGGATTGTCGAGTATCGGACTACATTTGCGAGTGAATTCAAGAGTTTCTCAGAGATAGAGCTCAAGTTGTCACTCTCAATGGAACAGAATCCTGAGATGTATAGGTAATGTAAGCAATACACTGAGGAAGAGTGTTAGTTTCGTTACTGTTTGCAGTGTATGTGAATGATCTAGCAGAAAGCGTCGGAAGCTCTTTGACACTGTTCGCAGGTAGTGCAGTTGTCTGTAAGAAAGTAGCAAAGCAGTGTCTATTTCCACAACGACCTGCAGAGCACTGACGAATGGTGCAGGTTCTGGCAGTTGACCCTGAACGTAAATAAATGTACGACATCGCGCGTACGTAGAACATGTGCACTACTGTACAGCTACTGTGAGCAGCATGTAGGCGTAACTATTCAGAACGGCCTTGAGTGGAACGACCTCAGGCCCGGGTTCCCGGGTTCGATTCCAGGCGGGGTCAGGATTTTCTCTGCCTCGTGATGACTGGGTGTTGTGTGATGGCCTTAGGTTAGTTAGGTTTAAGTTGTTCTAAGTTCTAGGGGACTGATGACCATACATGTTAAGTCCCATAGTGCTCAGAGCCAATTGGAACGACCTCACGAAACAAATAGCAGGAAAAGCAGACGCTAAGCCGCGCGGGATTAGCCGAGCGGTCTGAGGCGTTGCAGTCAAGGACTGTGCCGCTGGCCCCGGCGGAGGTTCGAGTCCTCCCTCGGGCATGGGTGTGTGTGTTTGGCCTTAGGATAATTTAGGTTAAGTAGAGTGTAAGCTTAGCGGCTGATGACTTTAGCAGCTAAGTCACATACGATTTCACACACATTTGAACATTTTTTGAACAGCAGACGGCAGATTGAGAGGAAGAATCTTAAGGAAGTGTAACTCATACACGAAGAACCAGGCTTATAAGGCGCTTGTTTGGCCCATTGTTGAGTGCTGTTAGTCTGCTACGCTTACGAGGTAGGTCTGAGAGACGAGAGAGAGAGTATGCTACGAACAGCGGTGTGTTTCGTCAGGTGATGGTTTAGTCGGCGCAAGAGAGCTACAGATATCATCAACAGACTCCAGGGGCAGACGCTACAGGAGAGGTGTTGTCTATCTCGCAGAGGTTTACTACTGACATGTCGAGAGAGTACTTTCTGGGAAGAGTCGGACAACGCCTCACTGCCTGTCACGTACATCTCGCGATATCAGCGCGCGCGAAAATTCTGGAAATCAGAGCCAGTGCATGTCTTAGCCACGACCGCTCTTCCCATGCGGCATCCGCGACTGGTGAGGGGAGGGGCGGGTCAGTTCGTGCGTCCAGAAGTACTCTCCAGCGCACGGAGTCACGTGGCTTGCCAACTAGTTATGTACGCGGAGTTTTATCGCTTCTCATGCAAACGTGGAATTAATCAACAGGCTAACATGACACTCTTTATCTAATTACTAGATATTATTATTGCATCGATACCTATGTAAAGAGAGGTTTCTGTTTGCAAATGAAGCAAAAAAATACCGTCAGATTTGTTCCAGGTTTCCCTGCAGTCATCCTGAAGTTGCCCTTTCCTGTAGGTCACTTCATCGTCTGAGAATGCAGCCGGTGTTCTCCGCTAGAGTGTTTAGTGTGTCGAGAATATCAGCGACCTATTGTGCCTTCTCGGGGAGGACACGTGGATACTGTAGTTTCTATAGAGTTTTCGCCTTCAGCACATCATGCTGTGTTCAGCAAATCGAAAATTCTCTGAGCCAGGCCCATGCCTGAGAAGATACGCCGTATTACTTTCTGATAATAAACAACCTACAATGAGCTACCCTAGCTAATACATTTCTGTAGTGTAACAAGGTGTACACGTTGGCCTGCGTGTGTTATTAGCCACCCGTCGTGTGTGGTACAAGGGGACGACGTCTCACGTGAGTGTTACTCTGTTGACGTTTGCCATGTCTCAGAGAGGGATTTAGTCCCACTGGAGGGTCTCCACGTCAGACTGCAGACCCCTGCAGAGCCTCCCCCCCCCCCGCCCCCAGTCCCCCGCCCCCCGCATCCCACCCCCTGCCGCCCCCCAAAGCCAGGCTCCTCCACACGCAGCCCTCCTGCACCCACGCACCTCTCAGCTGCTCCGTCTCCCAAACCGTCCGATATGGAGCCGTTTCTCTCCAGTTGCGCCCTCACTATTTCCGAACGGCGCAGAATCGCAAATCACTGGCCCCACTGGGCAGGTGTCGACACCTGATAACGGCGACTCGCTTATCAGCTTATCACAGGTCTGGAGTGGTGACTGCCAGGTGCCAACTCACGTTTCCAGATAAGTGCCGACCGCTCAGCTTGAGATCAAGGTCTCTGCGGCCTGCAAAGAATGCGTCTCTCTTTATGTATAAACAATGTAGAACGTTTCCACACTAAGTTCGAAATCTTAAGTATTTACCAATTTATTGTCGCATGTCATCCCACCCACGTATCGCAGCCCTAGAGCACCTCTCGTTTCTAGGAATGCGAAATGTCGGAAGGCTTCCACTGGCCGTTCCCACGTTGCAGGTGCGAGACTGAACACGTGCCGGCCGGACTGGCCGAGCGGTTCTAGGCGCTACGGTCTGGAACCGCGAGACCGCTAAGGTCGCAGGTTCGAATCCTACCTCCGGCATGGACGTGTGTGATGTCCTTAAGTTAGTTAGGTTTAAGTAGTTTTAAGTTCTAGGGGACTGATGACCTCAGAAGTTAAGTCCCACGGTGCTCACAGCCATTTGAGCCATTTTTTCTAATAACTTTATACTTGCTCCTCGAAGTGATCGAGAGGCAAAATTCGGAATGAAAAATGCTTGAAAGTGCTATGGTTTCCCGTGTCTATCCGCTATCTAGCTCACAGCATACACCTACATCCACACAGATACTCCGCAAGCCAACGTGCGGTGCGTGGCGGAGGGTACTATGAACCACTACTTGTCGTTTCCTTTCCAGTTCCACTCGCAAAGAGAGCGAGGGAAACGCGACTGCCTGTATGCCTCCGTGTGAGCCCTGACTTCTCGTAATTTATCTTTGTGGTCCTTACGTGCAATGTGTACTGCTGGCTCTAGAATCGATAGGCAGGCAGCTTCAAATACCGGTTATCCAAATAGTATTTCTCGAAAATAACGTCGCTTTCCCTCCTGGGATTCCCATTTGTGTCCCCGGAGCATCTCCGTAGCACGTGTAGTTCGAACCTAGCGGTAACAAACCTAGCAGCCCGCCTCTGAATTGCTTCGATGTCTTCTTTCAGTCCGACCTGGTACGGATCCCAAACCCTCCAGCAGTACACAAGTGTAGGTCGCACCAGCGTCCTATTTACGACATTGACTGTGGGTACTCAAGTCTTCACGTCTCAAAATCCAGTCGCGAAAACCCAGACAGAGGGTTTTTGTCTTCCTTCCTGACGTCTTCACAGTAACTGCACAGGCCGCGAGTCTGGGTTTCGATGCTTTCGACACGGCACGCCGAATGAAACAGACGTGCGAGGCAGGACACATTTGTATATATCATGCAAGAATTGTCCAATATAAACGTACCTCAGCGGGCCGTACATTTATTACAAATTAGACTATTTCGAGAAATTTCGCGTAAGTATACAGGGTGGTCCAATGATAGTGCCCTCTCCAAATATCTCACGAAATACGCATCAAACGGAAAAATTACAATGAAGGAAACTCGTCTAGCTTGAAGGGGGAAACCAGATGGTGCATTCGTTGGCCCGCTAGATGGTGCGTTTTTTTAAATAGCAACCCCCATTCTTTATTACATCTTCGTGTAGTACGTAAAGAAATATGAATGTTTTAGTGGGACCACTTTTTTCGCTCTGTGATAGGTAGCGCTCTAATAGTCACAAACGTATAAGTACGTGGTATCACGTAACATTCCGCCAGTGCGGACGGTATTTGCTTCGTCATACATTACACTTGTTAAAATGGACCGTTTACCAATTGCGGAAAAGGTCGATATCGTGTTGATGTATGGCTATTGTGATCGAAATACCCAACGGGCGTGTGCTATGTATGCTGCTCGGTATCCTGGACGACATCATCCGGACCGTTCGCCGGATAGTTACGTTATTTAAGGAAACAGGATGTGTTCAGCCACATGTGAAACGTCAACCATGACCTGCAGCAAGTGATGATGCCCAAGTAGGTGTTTTAGCTGCTGTCGCGGCTAATCCGCACATCAGTAGCAGAGAAATTGCGTGAGAATCGGGAATCTCAAAAACATTGGTGTTGAGAATGCTACATCAACATCGATTGCACCCGTACCATATTTCTGTGCACCAGGAATTGCATGGCGACGACTTTGAACGTCGTGTACAGTTCTGCCACTGGGCACAAGAGATGTTACGGGACGATGACAGATTTTTTGCACGCGTTCTATTTAGCGACGAAGCGTCATTCACCAACAGCGGTAACGTAAACCGGCATAATATGCACTATTGGACAACGGAAAATCCACGATGGCTGCGACAAGTGGAACATCAGCGACCTTGGCGGGTTAATGTATTGTGCGGCATTATGGGAGGAAGGATAATTGGACCCCATTTTATCGATGGCAATCTATGCTGATTTCCTACGTAATGTTCTACCGATGTTAGTACAAGATGTTTCACTGTGTGACAGAATGGCGATGTACTTCCAACATGATGGATGTCCGGCACATAGGTCGAGTGTGGTTGAAGCGGTATTGAATAGCATATATCGTGACAGGTGGATTGGTCGTCGAAGCACCATACCATGGCCCGCACGCTCACCGCATCTGACGTCCCCGGAGTTCTTTCTATGGGGGAAGTTGAAGGATATTTGCTATCGTGATACACCGAAAACGTCTGAAAACATGTGTCAGGGCATTGTCAGTGCATGTGCGAACATTACGGAAGGCGAACTACTCGCTGTTGAGAGGAATGTCGTTACATGTATTGAGGTTGACGGACATCATTTTGAGAATCTATTGCATTAATGTGGTATTTAAAAGTAATCAAGCTGTAACATCATGCGTTCTCAGAAATGATCACAAAGGTACATGTATCACATTGGAACAATCGAAATAAAATGTTCAAACGTACCTACGTTCGGTATTTTAATTTAAAAAGCCTACCTGTTACCAACTGTTCGTCTAAAATTGCGAGCCGTATGTTTGTGACTATTACAGCGCCACCTATCACAAACCGAAGAAAGTGGTCCAACTAAAACATTCATATTTGTGTACGTACTACACGAATATGTAATAAAAATGGGGGGTTCCTATTTTAAAAAACGCAGTTGATATCCGTTTGACCTATGGCAGCGCCATCTGGCGGGCCAACGATAGCGCTATCTGGTTTCCTCCTTCAAGGTAGACGAGTTTCGTTCTTTGTAGTTTTTTCGTCTGATGCTTATTTCATGGGGTATTTGGCCCACTCACTATCAATGAACCACTCTCTCTCTCTCTCTCTCTCTCTCTCTCTCTCTCTATATATATATATATATATATATATATATATATATATATATATATATAGGGTGTTACAAAAAGGTACGGCCAAACTTTCAGGAAACATTCCTCACACACAAATAAAGAAAAGATGTTATGTGGACATGTGTCCGGAAACGCTTAATTTCCATGTTAGAGCTCATTTGAGTTTCGTCAGTATGTACTGTACTTCCTCGATTCACCGCCAGTTGGCCCAATTGAAGGAAGGTAATGTTGACTTCGGTGCTTGTGTTGACATGCGACTCATTGCTCTACAGTACTAGCATCAAGCACATCAGTACGTAGCATCAACAGGTTAGTGTTCATCACGAACGTGGTTTTGCAGTCAGTGCAATGTTTACAAATGCGGAGTTGGCAGATGCCCATTTGATGTATGGATTAGCACGGGGCAATAGCTGTGGCGCGGTACGTTTGTATCGAGACAGATTTCCAGAACGGAGGTGTCCCGACAGGAAGACGTTCGAAGCAATTGATCGTGGTCTTAGGGAGCACGGAACATTCCAGCCTATGACTCGCGACTGGGGAAGACCTAGAACGACGAGGACACCTGCAATGGACGAGGCAATTCTTCGTGCAGTTGACGATAACCCTAATGTCAGCGTCAGAGAAGTTGCTGCAATACGAGGTAACGTTGACCACGTCACTGTATGGAGAGTGCTAGGGGAGAACCAGTTGTTTCCGTACCATGTAGACTTGTAGAGCGTGTGCAGGCACTATCAGCAGCTGATTGGCCTCCACGGGTACACTTTTGCGAATGGTTCATCCGATATTGTGTCAATCCTCATTTCAGTGCAAATTTTCTCTGTAAGGATGAGGCTTCATTCCAACGTGATCAAATTGTGAAAATTTACAATCAACATGTGTGGGCTGACGAGAATCCGCACGCAATTGTGCAATCACGTCATCAACACAGATTTTCTGTGAACGTTTGGGCAGGCATTGTTGGTGATGTCTCGATTGGGCCCCACGTTCTTCCACCTACGCTCAATGGAGCACGTTATCATGATTTCATACGGGATACTCTACCTGTGCTGCTAGAACATGTGCCTTTACAAGTACGATGGAGCTCCTGCACATTTCAGTCGAAGTGTTCGTACGCTTCTCAAGAACAGATTCGGTGACCGATGGATTGGTAGAGGCGGACCAATTCCGTGGCCTCCACGCTCTCCTGACCTCAACCCTCTCGACTTTCATTTTTGGGGGCACTTGAAAACTCTCGTCTACGCAACCCCGGTACCAAATGTAGAGACTCTTCGTGCTCGTATTGTGGACGGCTGTGATACAATACGCCATTCTCCAGGGCTGCATCAGCGCATCAGGGATTCCGTGCGACGGAGGGTGGATGCACGTATCCCCGCTAACGGAGGACATTTTGAACATTTCCTGTAACAAAGTGTTTGAAGTCACGCTGGTACGTTCTGTTGCTGTGTGTTTCCATTCCACGATTAATGTAATTTGAAGAGAGGTAGTAAAATGAGCTCTAGCGTGGAAATTAAGCGTTTCCGGACACATGTCCACATAACATCTTTCCTTTATTTGTGTGTGAGGAATGTTTCCTGAAAGTTTGGCCGTACCTTTTCGTAATACCCTATATATATATATATATATATATATATATATATATATATATATATATATATATATACCCGTCCTAGTGTGTGCGTACTGCGTGCAACGGAGAAGAGCGTTCGGCGCGTGGGAAGTGTGAGCGGCCCAGCTGAGAGCTGGCGGGTGGTGGCCGTGGGCCAGGAGAGTCCCCCCGTGGGGCGCGCAGGGGGCGGCCCCTCCCCCTCCGCCGTGTCGCTCAGCTGCACTCTGTGTGCCAGGCTGTCTGCGGCTCGGCAGCCGCTGCCCAGGCTGGAAAGTAAGCGCAGCGACCAATTATACGGCGAGTGCCATTTGGAAACACCAGAGTGGTCACGGCAACACTGAGAAAGGGTAAAATTCTCGAAAAAATGTATCCAGCTACAGGAAGTACAACTACCACTTTGACACGCCACGTACAATCTGTAGACACTGCTGGACGTGAAGAACCAGACAGCTCAAGCATGAAGTCACGCTTCCCCGTCCTCCAGCTCAGCTACGCTACGGGAAACTAAAGAACTGGTAATTTGATTACATTTTTCGGTAAGGAACGAACAGCAATATACGATGAACGTAAATCGAAAGATATTGACTACCTTATTGCTGAACTGACTGCCATTAATTTTGCGAAAGATGTCGGATTGTAACGCTTAAAAGAATTAAAGACGCCATGCTATCACTTTGCAGTATGCCATTCGTTTATGTTTTTCATTATACCTTACAGTCGTTAGTTACATAAATAGCTTAGAATAAAACCAAATTTTTATTTAAATAAATAACCAGAGTATTTCATATACTGGGCTTCGTTAATCATAAGTGATAATTGCGTAAACTACTTTCCATCACAATTCTTAAGCAACCTCCGACCCCAACTTTGGTTCCGATAAAACCACCTGCGCCACTTATCGGCCAGCAGTGAGCTGCCGGCTGCTGGTCACAGAAGCGGCAAACGGCCAGTGGCTGTGAGCTCCGGTCGCTTCTCAGGGAGCGGTCCCCGGTTTGAATCCCACTGTGGCCACTTGTTACCTCCTTATTCTTTTTCCCGGTTTCTTCGAGTTAGACGTAGGAGGCATATTAACTTCAAAGAGCTAGCTAGTACTGATACTTCAACGACTTAATTCACGACTTTAAAAATTTTAGTTTTTCGTTTGATTTTGATTTGTTTAAAATCGCGCCTCATACTCATTCAACGTCATTTGCTACACAAAAAAAATTTACAATCAAACACGCTTACACAGCTAAAGAGTTTACAGCGCACAGAAGCTTCGGCAAACTTTTCCACGTACTGCTGTCCTTGTGGCGCGAGCAAAGGTCCCGTAAGATAAAATTCCACCTTCCTGGTGCTCGACATACTTGATCGATGGCCCGATAAAGTTGGCGAGGACTTGTTTTGATTGCGACAGAGAGCTGACACAAGTCACGTACAGACACTCCAGAGATGTGACGTGTACTAGGTAGATGCGTGGGAAGTCCTGGGAATAGCGTCGTATTTGTTGTACTTTAAACGAGCTGAGTGTTGAACACAGGCAACAACGCAACACTTGGTTGAGCTACGGGCCACTCATGACAATATTCCGAGCTTGCGTGAGTTACACGATTTTTCTGTTTGTTGTGACCTACACCAGATTTGATGACAATGCAACGGGAAATGGCAGAAAATGTTTTGGCGAACTCGCAGCAGTTCGATTTGTTGTCGAGCAATTTGTGAATAACTGCAAAGAATCGTATCGTCAACGTGAAGTTCAGAGAAAACTGTGGGTTCATTCAGTACCGGCCGAACTCGCCTGCCAAGTGTGCCCTGAAGGTGTTTGCTTTCCGTGACGCAAAATCCTTTTACACAGGTAACGTGCGAAGTTATTGCGTATACAGTCAGGACAGTACATTAAGCCAGGTACACCGACATAAACTGTACATGCATAGTTGGAAAATGTAATACGAAAAACAGATATTTCGCTTGTGAAAACTTTTACTCTAGTGCTGATTGTTTGCTGAAGCAGAAACTGTCATTCGAAGGATCTGTGAATAAGAACAAGCAAACGTGTCCGGTTCTCTGCTTTTGGATTTCGAAATGTTATTGTTGTTGCATCCTATTCACCAAAGAATGGGTAGTGGGTTTTGCTGCTATCAACAATGTAGAGTGATGTATTTTGGATCGAGAAACATGCAAAAGCCCGCATCTCGTGGTCGTGCGGTAGCGTTCTCGCTTCCCACGCCCGGGTTCCCGGGTTCGATTCCCGGCGGGGTCAGGGATTTTCTCTGCCTCGTGATGGCTGGGTGTTGTGTGCTGTCCTTAGGTTAGTTAGGTTAAAGTAGTTGTAAGTTCTAGGCGACTGATGACCCTAGATGTTAAGTCCCATAGTGCTCAGAGCCATTTGAACCAAACATGCAGAAGTCGGACTTAATAAACATTTTTAATACCGCCAAAGCTGCCGTGGACACAGTTGTCCAGAAGCCAGTAATTATTCCATTTCCAGAAGAACCAGAAGATGGCCCTCATTGTTTTTTCCAGATATTGAACACAGCAGGAATCAGTGGCCAGATCACACACAGTTTTCCACGTCCAGGTGTCACTGAGAATTCTGAAAACGTCTGAGTTTGGAATTACTGGAGCTCCGTCTACTCTCAAGAGCCAAAATCACGTGCCTACCTAGGAATGTAGCGGAATCCTTAAGGTTTTTCAGATACAAAAGAAATGCTATTATGTCCGTTGAAGGAACACCACGAAAAGTCAAGGCCCGGTGCTACCTTTGTGGAAGGATGAAGATTAGGGTAACGACCGTTACAGGTATTGAACGCTGGCGCAAATAAGAAGCACATTCGTTTGAAAGATTCACTTGCTGGTGAGAAGCTCGTAGCCAGTTCGTATATGGGTAGAAGTTGTTGAAGGTTTTATTCGTACGTGTGCTTATTATGTGAAATTTTACTGAAATCAATCCTATGGATTCTTTCACCATAGATGGGGGTGGCACTTGATATCATGGTGTGGTGTGGAAATGTTCGTCGAATTCAACTGAATCGATGAACGACTACGAATTGTGGAGTACTGCAAAAGTCTACTTCAATCTGAGACGCGAAATTTAGTCTATTTATTACGTCTTTAATTCGGAAATATGTTGTTCGACGTAGTTTTAAGATATTGCTCTGACATATTTGTGCATGTTATGTTTAGGATGCCAAATACGCACCGCATATACTGACCCTGCCAACGCACAGAATGTTACACTTTTTATTTTGTTATATTTTGCTGATTACTATGTGGCTGTATTCGCTAAGCTGTTGTAATTCGCGGTGCTGCTTCGATTACCTCGTTCACTTCCTGAAACACAAGGTTCCACACCCCAGTGCTGTTGAGACGTGTGACGCGACATTGCTTCGGAGATGCGCGCCACTCCAGAGGAACGGCCACAGCGGAGGCGCAATGGAATGCACGGAGTGTACTCGCAGCTGCCGGTACGGAACACTCGTCAGCTGTGTAGTAGACTGACGACAGTGAAAATATCTGTTGCACCGGGACTCGAACCCGGGTCCCCAGCTTTACACCAGCGCCGCCACTTTGGCCGCCCGTGCGCTGCCCACGGCCACACCCGATCTTCCGTATCATACGTCGGCGTTCCTGCGACACAACCTGTGCTGGTAGACACGTTGCGTAAGTTTCCCATACAGCAGGGGAGAGGCACGTTTCAATCGAAAGTCGCTGCCTGGTGTTGGCGTGTGAATGCGATCCTGCAGCGGCTGTGTTTCCGAGGAGAGCGGTGCAACGTTCTTTTGGACGTACGTGCATCTCCGAAGGAACATTCGCTCTTCTTAACTGCACAGGCGGTGCACTATTGCATATATCTGCAATTGTTGTAGTATTTACCAGCACAAAAACGATGAAAATGATGTAGTCAGAATTGCAGTGTTATTTAAGTATCAAAAGATGTAAATTAGGCTGGCGGGACTGCGAAGCTCGTTACGTGATGTACAAGTTGAACTTTTCACGGAGGATCGAAGCGGGACTATAAAAGGGCGGCAGCCGTCCTGCTGAAGGGCAGTGTTAGACAGTGCAGGGCAGCGCTGGTCAAAAACAGTTTCAGCCTCGAGAAGTAATTATTTCAGCAGCAGTTATTTCGTAGGATGTAATTATCGCCGACTTGACTAGGAATATCTCTGGTTAAAGGACTTACACTGTTTAAAATAAACTTTGTTGTATTTTTAATACTTTCTTTACACAGCACAAATAAATAAAACTTTAACTGCAGTTTCAGTGAAAACGGCAGAAATCAAATCAGTAAACGTAAATTAGCAACAAAAGCAGCAACCAGCAAGCGAGCAACAAAAGAGAGCTAACAATGTCGTGTAGTAGACTACATAGACCGAAACAATCAACAGCACAACGTTGTTTTATTTCTTTACTTGCTACTCTTAGAGACTACTTTCTATTTAAATAATATTGAACCTAAAAAATAATAAAGGCACATTAAAATATGTGACGGAAAACGAGAGGGACTACACATCTTGCAGGTTCCCGTAGGAGTTCCAGCCTGGTGTGTATTCGAACTGAAGACATCACTGGCCGTTTCGCCTTAACTGCGTATATGTGGAGTCTGTTCTTTCGGAAAACGTGTCCTGGCAAGCAGGAGACTTTGGTTCGAATATCTGCCCGGCAAAAATTATGAACATTCTACATTGATTTAAATCGATGCCCACTCGCAGACAATACTTGCAGTTCATTTGTTTCTAAATGTAGTTGTCCTATTATTGAAGTAAGATCCAGTTGCTAAAAGCAATTATTCAAAGTAAAAAGAAAAAAAGGAAAAGTATTACCTTTTGGTCAAAACTCATTATAAATAAATTAATAAATATATATGCACTTCAAGTTAAAGTAGATATCGTGAAATATATCCAGACGGCGAAATCTTTCAGCTTCACTGCGGATTCTTGCCAAGATGCTGGCGTTGTTGATCAGGCTGTAATTTCCGTGCGCTATCTTACCAATGGAATCCCACAAGAACGAGCGATCAGTATGTTCCCTGTTCGGAAATCGATAGCAGAAGCTTACCGAGCTGTTGTAACTTACGAATTTGCCCAATGAGGCTTAAATTTTCCAAATCTAATTAGCGTATCTTTCGATGGCGCTAGAGATATGGCAGCAAGTATACTGGTATTCAGCGGCACTGAAGGAAGAAGTATCAGAATTAATTTTCGCACCTTGTTGGGCGCATGTTTTAAATTTAGTGCTGGGAGGCGTGACTCCAAGCCGCGTTGAACCAAAGAGTTTGTTTGGGTCCTTGGAGTCTACCAGTGTATTTATGCACGAATTATTTGAGGCGCACATCTGTATGGGTGGACAAAATTTTGGAATTAACAACTGGTCAACAAAAACTGAGACGATTACAGAGCATCGGAAAACGGGATTGTGGGCCCAATACAGAGCCTTGACCACTATTATGGCGAAAACTCGACATTGATAAAAAGAAAAAGCTTTATGTATCGCATCTCCCAGAATGGAGTACGAGTTAAAGACTTCGTTGCAAGCGTAGGCACTGATGGATTCATTTTTGAAATCGGAAACCATCCTGACAACCTTTACATTCAACAAAATTTTTGGCATACTAACTGCGGTAAGCCAGTATCCCCAAACCGCAACAGTAGACTAACGTAAAGCTTGGGGTCTTATCAAATGTTTGGAGATAAGTTTAACGAAACCAATTAGATAATTTTTAGGACGTTTCCAGAGCTCCAACACTGTTTAGATCCCAAGTTCAAGGATTAATGCAAGCCAAAAATGTTGATACCGACAAGCGGCGCACGCTGCCATTACGAAGAATATCTTAAAAAATCAAAAACCACGGTGAGTTATGCCAGGACGAAGTGGCATTACTGTCTGCGGATCCAAAGAGATTCTATTCTGTTTGCGTCTACAGAGTCACTGTTAACGCAGATTTAGTTAAATCAGATGCAAAATTCAATTGCAACGAACATTTAATGAAGACGCTCGCGTTTTTGTACCCGAAAAACGTCGATGAAATTAACAAAAATGGGATTCTTAATGCCGCGTTAAAGTCTCTCTCATCAGCTGCAAATGCCGATAGAGAATTTCTGTGAAAAGAATTACAATATTTCACCAAAAGTTTTAACGAACCGTCTGAAACTCTTTGGGATCAACACGTTCCACCTAGGAAACAAGACGTGAATGGCGCATATTCTCAGAGGAACAAGACGCCGATCGAAAACGGCTTGGACCAAACTGCAAAGGACGTCATTTGTTTTTCCCGAAGAGGTTCTGACGCCTGGCGAAGTTGCGTACGACGTGCATGTAAACTTTTGCCACAGTACGACACAGCACAGCGGTGCATTGTCCAACCTGTACGTTGAGTTACTGTGTAATACTGACAATTTCGTTGACGCAAGTGACTTCTGAAAGACGATTTTCAGTGCACTGAAGCGCTTTAAGACGAGATTTAGGTCTTTACTGGGGGCAGAACTGCTGAATTCGTTGATTATTTAAATTAGACCTGATCAAGGATAATGGGAACCGAATCTTTCAGGATCGAGTTGTTGACAGCTTAGCTGAAACTTCTACTCTCTAAAAAATTTTTTTTCATTAGTTAGCTTTTCAGTTGTTAGAAGTAATTGGAACTATATTTACCTAATAATACATATAAACCACAGAAAATTAATATTTTGCACATTTTGTTATTATCCCATAGTATCGTACTGAGAGGCACCCACATGCCTTGCTCATACTGTGGCATCAAGCAGTCAGGCCTGCAAGATGAGTGGTCTGCCAAGCGAGTGGATTCATTCTTATTTATCGAGTAACATGAACTCTAGTACTCACACTTAAGTTACGCAACGGAAACACGCATCTGACTATCAGTAATTTACAGAACTCTGACTGTTCACTACGCACTGGCAATACCACATTTTCTTTTTGTCTTTTATTTAACGGCTTTTATCGAAACGTGACCACCGCACTGAATATGAATGGCGCACACATTATAAATTCGGGACATTATTACAACATACAATTCGAAGGAAAGGTCACCAATATTTTTCTTTTCACTATCTTATTTATTCCGATAAATTCTCTAACCTAAACACACAAATTCTATAACCTACAATAATAACACGTGAGAAATTCCGCCCAGTGGGCATGGCTTTACAATGGTGAATCTCTATATTATGGTCTCGTAATTATTTTTAACCGCTGCAGTGCACTTTCTGGATAGGATGGTGGATCTTTTATTATACCTCACGCTTCGGCTCTCACAATCATCATCATTAAACTTTCCTCCTGACCGAGCGGTACCGAAGGAACAAGCATAACCCACTAATCTTTTGAAACTACCTCGCTACTCTCCCATGCAAACCACACATACCCAAATTACATGACATACATCACACTGCAATAAGAAATATAAAACACTAAATAGTCACAACACTATCACTTTCAGCTTTCCCACTTCAATTAATATTTATGCCAGTTTCACACGACACTGCCCCACTTTGTAATTCTACTTTCCTACTATGAACTCTGGAGATATTTGCACGTCTTCCTGTGCAATGCAAGCCAAGTGGCGTTGCTGGATAGGCGGCTGACTCACCTTGCTTCTCTCTCAGAGTTTGAATCAAGCGTCACACGGAATCATATCACGCAAAGTAATATTAAGAACATCACACACGCGAGTCCTCAAGTGATACCATGGACGAGTACTTCTCTTTATCCTTTGTCTCATACACAGATTGAGACTCACACAGTACTCACCACGTGGAAGTACTCGTCTCTAATTTCAAGTCCTGCACACGCCATTTCTTAAATATTTCAACTTATGGTACACACGCTATTTCTTAAATATTTCAACTTATTGTGCACACGCTAGTAATTCAGCTTAACTTAAGCACACGGAAGTATTTCAACTTATTGCCTGACATTTAATTCTCCCCACAAAAGTTCCTGAAATAGAGAAATTATTATTTCAAACTACTCTTAAATATTCCACATGCATACCATGTCTCCACTCTTTCGTCATTACGGAGCACAACTAAAACAGGTCTTAACAGCACAAGATCCAGCGGCAGAGTGCTGAAACATGGCCGTTCCTGAGGTTCTCTCCCATCTCTGTCGAGGTGGGGGAAGCACCTTGCTATCGTATTGGTCAACCACATTTCAGGCGCTCAAAGCTCTGGTAAATTTCATCTCTTTGGTCCCACCAAAGGTGGCCAAAGGATCGACTCAAAGATGATCATATATTCACATTCACTATCTGCGGTTAGCAGACGACCATACATTCATTCATTTCACAGATCTCACCAAACTGGATGTAGGGATTTACTTTGTGGGAGTGCACATGTGATCAATTAAATAAATAAATTGTCATTCTTTCCCACACTGGTATCCGGCTTCGCTGTATTAATTGAAATTGAGTTATTTTACAAAAAGAAGTGTTGTTCTGACAAAAATAATGAAGTATGTTGTACCTATTTTCAATGTCGGGCGGTTCTGTACCCTTTCAGTACCTATCCTTATCCCAGGCTTGCGGGGAATCACCCGGGTCCTTCCAGTCCAGGATGTGATGACCAACAAGACAGAAAGAAAGATCTAAATGTGGTCTGTAGGTCATTATCCAGCAATACAGAGCTAATTTTCTGGTAACTGCAGTGCGTCATGCAGTAAACAAGACTACATTACCGTATAATCGTCTGTGCACCACTAAGTGAGATTGCATTGCGATGATTTTGTGGCAATAATAGTACGGTATTTCTTGATCTCAAGTTAGCGGACGTACAAGTTTTACGTTCCGACCCAGAGAAGGTTTTTGTAACAGTGGATGCTATGAAATAATACTCATGCACGTAACTGAAGCCCTACCGTGGGACGTAATATTTGCTTCTCACAGAAAGGAATGAAATGAAAAAAGTTAAGTTTCTGGAACTCGAAAATAAATCGATGCGTGAAACCACCAAATTTGCCGAGGTGCAAGAGGTGGTTATAAATTTTAATGAATTGCTTTTAACAGCTGATTTCACATTTAAATGAGGGGATTGTCCATGTGGTCCAATATATTGAGGGTTATACAGATCTGAGTTCATCGGATGGAGGAAAGTTATTTGCACTTAGATTCAGCCCAATGAATAAATTAGTTATGTGGACGAAAATGCGTTGTTATTACATGCGGCCGATGACAACATAATGTCGTTAAGTAATGCGGCGCGTCGCACTGGAGAGAGAATTTCCAGTTCAGGACGAGATTAGTGATGTCGCTGTGCAGCTGGTCCCGGTATGGGGGTGTGTGTTTGTCCTTAGGATAATTTAGGTTAAGTAGTGTGTAAGCTTTTTTTTTTTTTTTTGGTCATCAGTCTACTGACTGGTTTGATGCGGCCCCCCACGAATTCCTTTCCTGTGCTTAACCTCTTCATCTCAGAGTAGCACTTGCAGCCTACGTCCTCAATTATTTGCTTGACGTATTCCAATCTCTGTCTTTCTCTACAGTTTTTGCCCTCTACAGCTCCCTCTAGTACCATGGAAGTCATTCCCTCATGTCTTAGCAGATGTCCTATCATCCTGTCCCTTCTCTTTATCAGTGTTTTCCACATATTCCTTTCCTCTCCGATTCTGCGTAGAACTTCCTCATTCCTTACCTTATCAGTCCACCTAATTTTCAACATTCGTCTATAGCACCACATCTCAAATGCTTCGATTCTCTTCTGTTCCGGTTTTCCCACAGTCCATGTTTCACTACCATACAACGCTGTGCTGCAGACGTACATCCTCAGAAATTTCTTCTTCAAATTAAGATCGGTATTTGATATTAGTACACTTCTCTTGGCCAGAAGTGCCTTTTTTGTCATAGCGAGTCTGCTTTTGATGTCCTCCTTGCTCCGTCCGTCATTGGTTATTTTACTGCCTAGGTAGCAGAATTCCTTAACTTCATTGACTTCGTGACCATCAATCCTGATGTTAAGTTCCTCGCTGTTCTCATTTCTGCTACTTCTCATTGCCTTCGTCTTTCTCCGATTTACTCTCAAACCATACTGTGTTCATTCCGTTTAGCAGATCATTTAATTCTTCTTCACTTTCACTCAAGATAGCAATGTCATCAGCGAACCGTATCATTGATATCCTTTCACCTTGTATTTTAATTCCACTCCTGAACCTTTCTTTTATTTCCATCATTGCTTCCTCGATGTACAGATTGTAGAGTAGGGGCGAAAGGCTACAGCCTTGTCTTACACCCTTCTTAATACGAGCACTTCGTTCTTGATCGTCTCTCCCTATAGCTTACCCCTACTTTTTTCAGAATCTCGAACAGTTTGCACCATTTTACACTGTCGAACGCTTTTTCCAGGTCGACAAATCCTATGAAAGTATCCTGATTTTTCTTTAGCCTTGCTTCCATTATTAGCCGTAACGTCAGAATTGCCTCTCTCGTCCCTTTACTTTTCCTAAAGCCAAACTGATCGTCACCTAGCGCATTCTCAATTTTATTTTCCATTCTTCTGTATATTATTCTTGTAAGCAGCTTCGATACATGAGCTGTTAAGCTGATTGTGCGATAATTCTTGCACTTTTCAGCTCTTGCCGTCTTCGGAATTGTGTGGATGATGCTTTTCCGAAAGTCAGATGGTATATCGCCTGACATATATTCTACACACCAACGTGAATAGTCGTTTTGTTGCCACTTCCCCCAATGATTTTAGAAATTCTGATGGAATGTTATCTATCCCTTCTGCCTTATTTGACCGTAAGTCCTCCAAAGCTCTTTTAAATTGCGATTCTAATGCTGGATCCCCTATCTCTTCTAAATCGACTCCTGTTTCTTCTTCTATCACATCAGACAAATCTTCACCCTCATAGAGGCTTTCAATGTATTCTTTCCACCTATCTGCTCTCTCCTCTGCATTTAACAGTGGAATTCCCGTTGCACTCTTAATGTTACCACCGTTGCTTTTAATGTCACCAAAGGTTGTTTTGACTTTCCTGTATGCTGAGTCCGTCCTTCCGACAATCATATCTTTTTCGATGTCTTCACATTTTTCCTGCAGCCATTTCGTCTTAGCTTTCCTGCACTTCCTATTTATTTCATTCCTCAGCGACTTGTATTTCTGTACTCCTGATTTTCCCGGAACATGTTTGTACTTCCTGCTTTCATCAATCAACTGAAGTATTTCTTCTGTTACCCATGGTTTCTTCGCAGCTACCTTCTTTGTACCTATGTTTTCCTTCCCAACTTCTGTGATGGCCCTTTCTAGAGATGTCCATTCCTCTTCAACTGTACTGCCTACTGCGCTATTCCTTATTGCTGTATCTATAGCGTTAGAGAACTTCAAACGTATCTCGTCATTCCTTAGTACTTCCGTATCTCACTTCCTTGCGTATTGATTCTTCCTGACTAATGTCTTGAACTTCAGCCTACTCTTCATCACTACTATATTGTGGTCTGAGTCTATATCTGCTCCTGGGTACGCCTTACAATCCAGTATCTGATTTCGGAATCTCTGTCTGACCATGATGTAATCTAATTGAAATCTTCCCGTATCTCCCGGCCTTTTCCAAGTATACCTCCTCCTCTTGTGATTCTTGAACAGGGTATTCGCTATTACTAGCTGAAACTTGTTACAGAACTCAATTAGTCTTTCTCCTCTTTCATTCCTTGTCCCAAGCCCATATTCTCCTGTAACCTTTTCTTCTACTCCTTCCCCTACAACTGCATTCCAGTCGCCCATGACTATTAGATTTTCGTCCCCCTTTACATACTGCATTACCCTTTCAATATCCTCATACACTTTCTCTATCTGTTCATCTTCAGCTTGCGACGTCGGCATGTATACCTGAACTGTCGTTGTCGGTGTTGGTCGGCTGTCGATTCTGATTAGAACAACCCGGTCACTGAACTGTTCACAGTAACACACCCTCTGCCCTACCTTCCTATTCATAACGAATCCTACACCTGTTATACCATTTTCTGCTGCTGTTGGTATTACCCTGAACTCATCTGACCAGAAATCCTTGTCTTCCTTCCACTTCACTTCACTGACCCCTACTATATCTAGATTGAGCATTTGCATTTCCCTTTTCAGATTTTCTAGTTTCCCTACCAGGTTCAAGCTTCTGACATTCCACGCCCCGACTCGTAGAACGTTATCCTTTCGTTGATTATTCAACCTTTTTCACATGGTAACCTTAGCAGTTAAGTCCCATAAGATTTCACACACATTTGAACATAAAAGCAGGATCTGTGAGCCCCCCCCCCCCCCCCCCCCCCCGCCTCTCTCTCTCTCTCTCTCTCTCTCGGTTGTTTTCGATGGCTGTTTCGAAAATGTAAGTGACGCTCTGTAACGTTCCGCAAATAATTACGCTAAATTAATTTCAAAAGCCGTGTTTTAATTAAGACTGTACTTGCCTTTATCATTAATCCCACTTATCAAATTACTATGCCATATTTTAGCAATCTGTGTTCTGTCAGCAACTACTTTAGAAAATTTTTATTTCAGCGTCCCTAAGATCTCTTTTACCGGTTTTTCCTATCAGTATCCGAGCAGCGTAATTACGCAGACTGCCTAATTTTTAGATCGATCACTGGCCCCTAAGCAATGCCGTCGGCCTACGTTCTCGTCGGTCTGATGCTGGTTGGCAGAATGTATAATTTCGTTATCCACAAGTAAAAATTTTCTATGCACCATTTTATCATTTTAGAAGCTTGCCACCAGTAAAAGCAATAAATTTAATATTGCATTCTTTTTTAAATGCCAGTAATATTAAAATTCGATGCTGAGTACGTTCCAGAGCCTGGGAGAACCTTTTAAAACATACACGACAAGCTTCAAGGAGCTCTCTAATTACGGGAAGTTATACGTCGCTAAACACGCGTACACAATAGGTCATCCTCTCCGAGGAACCCAAAAAAAGTTTAACAGATTTAAGGGTGGGACGTAACAGGCGGAGGGAGCAGATGTAGGAGGAATTAAAGATTGCGAACCAGAGCAGGCGGTTTGAGTACGTACTGAATGGACAAACGGAGGACTGTGGCTACAGACTGCCGCACAGCTGTGCTGCTGTACCACGGGTACTCTGAAGTCTGGCGGCAGGTGGCTGACGTCTGCTGAGAGGGAGTTGGAGAGTGGGCAGCAGGGCTGGCCAAACATGGCGCTCGCGTTTTGTCGATAGTCTGCAGTGGCCACGTGTCTCCTGACCAGTACCGTACGAGTGTAAGCATTACGAGAGAAACTACGAACCGTGTGAGCTGTACGGCCACAACGACAAACTGACGCTCCGCTAGAAGATTTGACAGTTGCATTCTGGCCGAGCGGTTCTAGGCGCTTCAGTCGGGAACCGCCCGACCGCTACGGTCACAAAAATGGTTCAAATGGCTCTGAGCACTATGGGACTCAACTGCTGTGGTTATCAGTCCCCTAGAACTCAGAACTACTTAAACCTAACTAACCTAAGACATCACACACATCCATGCCCGAGGCAGGATTCGAACCTGCGACCGGCTCCGGACTGCGCGCCTAGAACCGCGAGACCACCGCGGCCGGCGCTACGGTCACAGGTTCGAATCCTGCCTCGGGTACGGATGTGTGTGATGTCCTTAGGTTAGTTAGGTGTAAGTAGTTCTACGTTCTAGGGGAGTGATGACGTCAGATGTCAAGTCTCATAGCGCTCAGAGCCATTTGAACCATTTTTGACAATTGCATGAAAGACACCAGGAAACAGTACCAAATGCTCCCGCCACAGAAACTGCTATTTTGTCTACACGAATCCGCAGTAAAAATTGTCGTAGTATATGTCTGGAAATATAAGCATTTATGTAAACTTGAGACGAAAGCGTCGCCATCTTCATTAATAGAAGATTTTATTAGCCCAAAGAATATATTGTGTTTTCGACGTTTATTTCTAAGACTGTTTATGTCCATCAAATAATTTTAGCCGCGACACTTATGACATTTGAAGGTGGCTTAGCAAATAATGCTATTCGGCGTCAAAGTTGTTTCGGAGAGCACGGCCTACACAGCAGTGAGGAGTGTCTCCTTACTGGTTTGACGGGAATCGTTCTGGTCGACACGCCGCCAGCTTCATGAAGTGACCTAAATCGCTTCCAGAAGTTCGCTGTTGAGAGCGTGACATCCACGAAGAACGTGAAGACCACTCGTGACGTCAGACTGCCACCCCGTGGCGTGAGTGTACTGTCTTCTGTACGACAAGGCCTTCACATTTAGTGCTGACGCCATCTTCTGAGAGCTGCGGAAACCACACTACTGTGTCCAGGGGCTTACTGACCTTACCGTGCCATTGGCCTGAGTATTTTCCATGTTTTCCAGCATTAACATGATTTTCACTATTTTTTGTGTGCTTTAAATGGTATCCCATAACAACACTCAGTTCTAAAGTAAGATGAAAACAATTAGTCGCTCATGTTTTGAAGTTTATGGAGTGATGCTAGTTGCAGAATTTTAATGATGAACGTTATCGGAGAAAACTGGAAGGAACGCCTTTATTTGGAGCTGAAGACAGTGTACGTGGTTCAGTCCCAGGTGGTTCTTTCTCCCTGTACGCACACTACGTGTCCACCTAAGCTGCGCCCCTCTGCCCCTGTGGCTGTGTCCAGACAGGCATCCAGCAGCTCGCGGTGACGAAGACTCTCTGCCGCTCTGGTGTCGAAGGAATTTTTACACGAAATGAGAATAAATGAATCGACGCTGCTATTGTAACGTGGCTGCGTCAACAGCACCCTCCCTACTGCACCACCTCGCCATAACTGATTACCCAACTGTGTTTCAGTTTAATCTTGTATCTCGAGTACTAAATGACAACATATCAGGCCCGAAATCAAGGTGTTAATCGCTATGGATCTTCATACTGATGGATTTTGTCTCTTGTTTACTTGTTCACGTGCAGCAGAAATATGGCAGATATCTTAACACAAAAGACACTGCAGGACGATGACGTGAACTCAGGGTGTGGCCACTTCCGAAGCGATCTTGCGGAGGTAGTCTTCTGAAACAAGAAGATACTGCGTACAAAACACCACCCAACACCCCTCTTGCGAGAGGCACTGGAACAGTAGAGGTAGTCCAGTGGTGAGCAAGAAAACAGTGCGAGCCTTTACACTGCAAATGTCGCACCGCTTACCGCTTTTACTGTCAGCAGAGATGAGTAAGAGACTGGCGCCCTCCGAACAAAGAACGAATAATTGAAAAAGCGTCATGCCGATATCTGTTTCGACATATAGTTCCACATTAGTTCTGCGTTTGGATCTCTGAGAGGGGCTGCCAAGGGTGTGCTAACAATGAAAAACAGAGTGTACGGTTCCCCACGACGTGATGTCCTACGTCGGCAGTTTATGCCGCTGAAGTGCTTCTGGGTTTCTGCATCTGTGTGACACAGTAATGAATTAAGGTGCATTGCCGTGCTGGAAGAACAGAAGAACATGTCCCATTGAACTTCTGAGAAGTGCTGCAGAAACAGCAGGATTAATTTTCCATGGTTCACCGTTGCCTCATCAAACACCAGATGTTTCCACAGCTTACGTTTCGCCGAAACATGGTACTCAACTGGTGATGCTTGTCGCTCCACGGGAGAACTGGGCGTGCGTAAGAGTGCGGCGCTGTGTAACCCGGCCAGAGACTGAGTGGGCGCTGTCCACCTGGGAGAACTCGCCGAGTTCATGAAGTGCTGGCGGCCTCAGGAGAAGTGGGTGTGTTCTACTCCTTGTACAGTTCTCCGAGGGCAGTGACGTTTAGGTTAAGACTGTACGTGGGTGCTGTCACTGCCCTGCAAGCTGAGCAACGTTTGGGCACTCCATGATGTTTAACGAGGAAACTGAATGAAGGAGCAGTGTTCTGCTGGAAAACACGTACCCTAACCACACGACTGTAGTTGGTAGTGACTTCAATTTAACCTCGATATGTTGACGAAAGTACATGTTTAAATCCGGAGGTAAACACAATGCATCACCCGATATTGCTAAAAGCGTTGTCTTAAAATTATTTCGAACAATTAGTTCATACGCCCATTCGAATGGGAAACAGTTGTGAAAACACACTTGACCTCTTAGCAACAAATAATCACATTAATGAGCGTCAAAACCGATACACGGCTTAGGTAACAGAAGTTTGTCGTAGCTCCGAAATCCCCCAAAATAAACGGAAAACTTATCTATTCAAAGCAGCAGATAAAAATTTGCTTGACGTCTTCCTCAGAGAGAATCTCCACCCTTCCAAATTAATACTGCAAATGTACACCAGATTTGACTTGATTCAAATAAATAGTGTCGACAGAAATTGAGAAATTTATAGCAAATAAATTAACAAGACGCGGAACTGGGATCGCAAGACAGTTCGGAAGACTGTCGCAGAAACAACGAAAAAAGCAGACCAAATTTAAACGAACGCAAAATTACCACGATTGGCGATATTTTGCATAAGCTCGAAATTTAGCATTGACTTCAGTGTGAGATGTAAAGGCCGTAAATTCTACTAAATACGGAGGAATTACAATTACGAACAACTTAAATTGGAAAGAACACACATAAAACGCTGCGGGGAAGGCAATCCAAAGACTGTGTTTTATTGGCAGAAAACTTGGAAGATGCAACAGATCTACTAAAGGGATTGCCCACACTACGCTTGTGCGTCTTCTTTTGGAGTACTGCTGCACAGTGTGGGACCGTTACCAGATAGGATTAACGGAGGACGTAGAGAAAGTTCAAAGAAGAGAAGCACGTTTTGTACTGCCGAAAAACAGGGCGAAGAGTGTCGTGCAAGTGACACAGGATTTGGAGTGGGCGACATTAAAACAAAGGGCGTTTCTCGTTGCGGCGAGACCTTCTCACGTAATTTCATTCACCAACATTCTACGCCGAATACGAAAATATTCTGTTGACGCCGACCTACTTAAGGAGAAACGATGGAAGGTGGCTACACTGAGCCACAGCGCCAGAGATTGCGCCAAAGAGTATTATTCAGCCGCCTCCACTGGCAGTGCTTGTTGAGAAGTGGTAGTGGAGAGTGCTTGTCGAGAAGTGGGCAGTAGGAGTTCTGATGTAGCCGTGACCAGTTGTGAGCATGTTGTATGCAGTTGTTCTGATGGGCTAGACAGCCGATGCTGTTCGATTGCAGATGTTGTAATGATCAGAGTGTATGTTTCGTCAATATATATGAAGGTAAAGAAAAATTTTTTTATTTCAAATGTCCTAACTAACAATGACTCTTGGTCACAGGTTCAGTCAACAAAGCATCTGGCTTGTGTTCATGTATTAGAGTGTAATTCTGGTTCCTATGTGCAATCATAGTATTTCTGGTTTTTTTTAATTATTTCAGTGTAAATGGTGCTTAAAATATCTTGTCTTATTGAGGAAGAACAGTGCCAGATGTGTACGTTGAATCACACTTCCATACACAGAACAGTTACACTTGTGTTTTGTTGTTTCGTAGGTTTAATAGTTGCTGGGGACTTAATTAATTAATTGTGTTAACGGAAGTTTTCTTTCATTCTTTGTTGTTATTCTATGCAGTCAGATTGCGTACTGATACCAGTCAGGGCCAACCGGTTACGAGACTGAGTAACCGGACAGTCAGGGACGAAAACTAAAATTATTTGCATTCTATTTAATTAAGCCCCCATGCACGTGGCGACCGTTGCTTCGGATCGTCCCTTGGAATCTTCTGATAGTAAAAATAGCAGACAGTAGTATTGTTGTAGTAATTTGTAGTAATAGAATATTGCATTTGTAGATTTGGTAATTGAACATTTGTAGTTGTCTTGTCTTTCTTCTAATGGTATTTTTGCAGAATTTAATTTTTGATGTCTTGTATGCGCGTTTGACAATTTTGTGCAATTATGAAGATTTCAATTGTTCGTTAATCGTGTTTGAGGGAAGCATTTCGTGTGAATGGTATTGTTGGTGATAAAGTGTCATATTGTGTGTAATTTTAGTATAGTGACAAGTTTTGTATGTTTTGTAAATGACTACGCGATCGATGAAAAAGGCAAAAATGATGGATAGTGAGAATGATGAAATTGTTAACATGGCGAGCTCGCCAACACAGGAGAACAGTATGATGAATAATGAAGTAGAAAACAATTTAATAAGCAGGGAAAATAGTCCAGAACCAGTTCCAAACTTTTCACAATTAAAGAATTTTCAGAATACGAGATTAACGACAGAAGATTCTGGAATAGAATCGAACACAGATAGCTTTACAGCTATGACGAAGGAAGTTGGTTTAGCGGGATATGTTAGGGGCGAAAAGAATTTCGAACCAGTTAATATGGAGCAGTTGATGGGTGCTATATTAAATTTGGGATCACGGATGGGAAAAATGGAAACACAGTTAAGATCTGAATTAAAAATTTTGGGATCACAGTTACGATCTGAATTTAAAACAGAGATGGGAACTTTGGAAACACGGTTAGACTCACTGGGATCACAGTTAAGATCTGAATTAAAAACAGGGATGGGAACACTGGCAACACGGTTAGGCTCACAAATAGGGACATGTTTCAAAAACATGAAAGATGAATCAAAGAAAGAAATTAGAGAAGAAGTACAACCGATTTTGAATGCTCACAATAATAGATTAATTTCAATAGAAATCAGACAAAAGGAACAGGATAGAGAACAGGAAGAAAAAGATCGCGCGATAGTACAAAAATTTTCAGAGTTAAATTTGCAACGTGCACACGATAAGGAAGAAATACTTGAAAGAATCGAGGAATCCGTACCAAATGACAGAATAAATAACCTAACACAACAATATGAACAGTTAATTACTAAATGTGTCAATAATGAAACCCGAGTCACGAGACTTACGCAAGAAGTAAATAAAAAGAAAGAAAAAATAAGTGACTTATCGGAAAGAGTTGAGATTTCAGATAAATTGACAAATCTTAGTTTACATGGGGACAGAGATTCGGATGATACAGCTCCATTGCCATTTGCAGAAACCGAAGAGTACCAGAACATAAATAAACATGTTGAAAATCAGGGAAAATTTAATGAACGCGTTAAAAGGGAATTTGAGACATTACAAAAGCAAGTCAAACAAATTGAAGGTGAAATCGTAGGAAAAGACTGCAGAAGAAATTTAGAATTACAGATAGCTGAGGGCTTTGAAGAAAATAATTTATTTCATTTACGAGATGCAACAAGAGAGCGCCAGGCGCGCGAACTTGACAATAATCGACATTCAGACTGGGACAGACGCGGTAGGTCTTTGTCACCACGAGGAAAAAACTTTGACTATAAACACTTCTTAACTGTTCGGAAATTTAAGATCTTTCGCAATTCTAAGAACGATATACATCCATGTTCATGGTTAGATCAATTTTTGTACGCACTTCCACCAAATTGGCCACTAAGTCACAAACTGGAATTTATGTGCAGCTATTTAAGTCCTCAGGGGATTCACTACACTAAGTGAATATGTGCCGTAGCGTGCACAGGGCCCCGAGCTGTAGTAGTGCTATTTCCCTTTTAGTTTTCTGCACCGCTGTCGACTCTTTTACTATTCTTTGTATCTATCAAAACAACTCTCCGACTATCAATCTATCTAGAGAAACGGTAAAAAATAACCGGATATGGCTATTTTACCCAAAAGCAATTTCGGAAATTACCATTTGGACTTACTGTATCTTCAGCAGCATTCATTTGTAGTTTAAACGAAATTTTACCTGTTTATCTTCGTGGCAATATTACTTCATATGTTGACGATATTCTTATTGCTAAACGTTTTGGAGTGAGCATAACAAAATTTTGGATTCATTATTACGTATTTTTGCAAGAGTTGGCATTACAGTGAACTTGAAAAAATCTTAATTTGGTCGTTCTCAGGTGAAATTTCTTGGTCATATTATTTCTACAGACGGTATTCTTCCTGATCCAGAGAAACTAGACGCTATTCGTAATTATGCTGTTCCTACTACAAAACGTGATGTTCGTAGTTTCCTTGGTGTCTGTAATTTTCTTAGAAGCTTTGTTAGATTGGACAATTTGGCCACACCTCGTTTATGTGAACTGTCTGGAAAGAAATCTAATTGGTGTTGGGATGAGGAAGCTCAATCAGAATTTGAACAACTTCGTGATGCTTTAGTTGCTGCTCCACTTCTGTCACATCCGGATTTATCCAAAGATTTTTGTTTGGGGACGGACTCATCATACAAAGGCCTAGGTGCACACTTATTTCAAGAGATAGAAGAAAACGGCGTTGTAGTACAGAAAACTATTGCATTTGGAAGTAGTGTCCTCTCTAAATCAGAAAAGAATTATTCGATTACGGAACTTGAGGCTTTGGCTGTTGTATGGGCTTTCACAAAATTTCGCATATTTTTGTATGGCAGACATACTAAGGTTTACACCGATCATCGAGCTCTGGAATTTCTTATGTCAACAAAATTAACTCATGGAAGATTGTCACGATGGGCGCTGTATCTACAGGAATTTGATTTTAGTATTGTTTACATACAGGGTTCTTCAAATATTATTGCTGACGATTTATCACGTGTACCTATGGGTTTGAAACAAAGTGCTGAAGAGGACTGCAAAGAAAACAATTATTGTTTGATGTATATTCAAGGTGTTGCGTTCGAAAATTAGATTTCGTCTTGGCTCCAGGACATCGCTAAGGAGCAAAACAAGGATCCAATCTGGAAGGACAT
This sequence comes from Schistocerca americana, assembly GCF_021461395.2. Classification (NCBI taxonomy): domain Eukaryota; kingdom Metazoa; phylum Arthropoda; class Insecta; order Orthoptera; family Acrididae; genus Schistocerca; species Schistocerca americana. The sequence goes on from NC_060129.1 coordinate 138,920,370, forward strand.
TAAGGAGAAGTGGAGGAGAAAGCATAGCGTAGCGATTAGACAGTATTATTTAGTTCGCAATGATGTTCTTTTTAAACGAAAATCGGTCGACAACTTTGTTTGGTTAGTTTGTATTCCTGATGAATGGGTTAACAAATTGATTTGGTACACACATTTCAGATATGCACACTTTGGTCCCAGAAAATGCTTTCATAAATTACGAGAAAATTGCTACTTCAGTAATATGGAAAAATGTATTCGATCTGTTCTTGCCAAATGCAAATTATGTCAAAAGGCTAAGCCGCCAACAGTTTCTCACAGAGCACCGTTGTTTCCTATCATTCCAGCGAAATTAAAGGACATGGATGCAGTCGATTTGTTCGGTCCAGTGGTTCGTTCTACTAATGGTTTTGCGTACATTTTGGCAGTAGTGGAACTGACATCAAAATATGTGTGTTTTACACCTTTACGCAAAGCAACAGCTCGATCAGTATCTTATGCTTTCATCAAACATTTTCTTAAAGAAGTGGGTCATGTTGATAAGGTTATATCAGATAATGGATCACAGTTTCGCTCTAAAATTTGGCTTCGTACTCTACGGCGTCGTAAGATTAAACCAATTTTCATTTCACTTTTTCACACTCAATCTAACGCTTCAGAGAGATGGATGAAGGAAATCAATAAATTGTGTCGTCTTTATTGTCATCAGAATCACAGAACTTGGGATCAGTATCTTCATATTTTTCAAAACATTCTGAATGAACTCCCTAATGATTCAACTTCTTTACCGCCTATATTGATATTAAAAAATAAAGCACCAACAAATCGCATTTCTGAAATCGTTCCTTTTCCACCTACTCGAAAACTGCGACATTCTGAAGTTCTCAACCTGGCTCTACGAAATGTTGCATCTGCGGCTGCTAGAAGAGAGAAATCAGCTAAACGTCCTGGTCGTTTAAAAACCTTGTCAGTTGGTCAAAAGGTGTTAATTAAGTCTCACCGTTTGTCTCATAAAAGAAAAGGCTTGTGTCGCAAATTTTTCTGCTTTATAACGGTCCATATAGAGTTCGCAAAATTATTCATGATAACACTGTCGAAGTAGAAACTCTCAAATCTCGACGCTCTAAGGGAATACATCATATATCTAACGTTAAAATTTTTGTGGAATGACATACTTTTGAGAAACTAACAGTTGCATGTAAACACGCAGAGAGTACAAGGATACCGCGCCGTGTTCCGGCGGCGCCACATACTCAAAGCAACAGTCAAGTCTGCGCGCCGCACAAGGCAGTCGTTGACCGCAAACAATTACTTCCTACGTCACGCGCCTACAGCTGATCGAGCGCTCAGTGCGAATGCACTGACAGCCGTAAACAAATACACAGTCTAATTTCTCTGGTTAAATTCAGTATAAAGCTATAGTGACTTGATAAATTATGTTATTAACGTTCAGTATTTTTCAGGATACGGTTGTATAAAATATTTAAGATCTTCAGGTAAATTCTGTGTGTGTCCGACGTTAAGAGGACTTGCTATCGAGAAAATTTCAGGAAGAATGTCATTTCGAAGAAGAAAGTAATAGACTAAAAAGGTAACTATTAATTCAGTTTATTTTTCAGGTAACATATTTCCACTTAGGTACGTACTTTAGACGTAATTTGCTGCTCGCGATTATGTGATTTATACTTTGTGCTAAATTTTATGTTCTATGAATTTACTTGTGAAGCGACGTGCTTGCGTACATTTGCTGATGTTGACAACGTTTTATTAATGAACAGGGTTATTACTTGTGTATATTATGCCTCGCTTGGCTGCTCTGCTTTTTCACTGATGTCACATTTTTTTAAATTATGTGTCTGCTGTGCTTATTTATTTAAATTATAATTGTCACCTGATTAGTTGTGCTGATATGGTTATGTATGTAAGTTATACTTTGTGATTTATCTGCTTGGGCCTTCATGTTTACTTATTAAGATTACATATGAACATTTATTTGCTTATGCTGATATGATGCTATTGACCTGTTTATTATGTGAGATATATATTTGCTGCATTGCGTATGGATTGCATATTTACACATTTCTGCTTTGTTGTCATAACTATTCTTTAATTTGGTATATAGAAATGCTGATGTACAGTATACGAACATAGAGTTTAGGTCACACTATGGTATTAATTATAGATTGTTCGCTTGGCAGAGCCTCGTTGTAGGGATTGTGCTGCATCCACTTGTTGACATTCTGTTCTCTACTCATATATTTACTCGCTATTGCATGTTTTGCTTACGCTTAGTGCCTTATATTTTAAGATAAGAAAATGAACTGCTATAATTCTACGAACGACATTGGTACAAGAAACTTCATGAACTTACATGAGCTGGAGGTTTTATGGAAGCTGTATAAATTTATGCTAATAGAAAAGAAGCTAACGACATGAAATACC